>NC_045442.1:4628144-4745644 GCF_002776525.5 Piliocolobus tephrosceles | reverse complement strand
TTTGTTTTCTTAACACTTTTTTTTTTCCCTTCCAGGATATGTAGCGGCAGAGGCCAAAGTCTATAAATTTCTGACTCTGCGCCCTACTCATTGTCCGAGTTTCCGCGTTTTTGATGACCGCTCTCTGCCGCCAGGAATTCTCTTTGATGGGATTTCAGGTTTCAGCAGCAAGGCCCTGTTTACTTTTCTCGATTCTAGACCCAGAGGAAAATGATACTTTGCTAATTCCCTCCTCGGAAAGGCCTCATCTCCTGGTTCTTGTTCCTTGGGATTAAGAGTTGTGACTTCAACCTTTTCTTCCTTGGCTTTAGGATGAGAAAACTGAGAAAACCGTGATGGCCAAAAATGTGGTGATGATCAGAGGAAGCAGAGACAGAAATGAACCCAGGCAGCGAGTCAGCAGCCCTCCTCCTGGATACTGATATACTTTTGGTGTCGAATGTCCTGGGATGCTTCTCGTCACAGAAATATTCACATTGTAAAGTGCACATATTCAGCACCTTGGGGCTGCTAAATGCCAGCGCATCCCAGCCCTGCCTGGTCATTGCCAGATCTTTACGTCTGCTAATGTCCAGAAAGTGGCAGTTGGATGCAAAGTTTCAGTCCATTAAAATCAATGAAAAACAGATGAAGTAGAGTATGCCTGGTTTGGGGGATCTGCTGCCCCCAGCCCCTGGAGTCCACATGCAGCTCTCCCTAATTCACCTTGGTTGGAGTTGGAGGGGCTTCCCTGGGAGTTGCATGGGTGCTGACCACAAGCACGTGATGTGGTGCTGATTTTTGGCTAACTACGAAGTCGTTTCTATAGTGACAATAATGTGCACCTATTGGGAATATATAGAATTAGAGAGAATTCCTGTTTGCTTTGGTTCTCTTTCTGGAGTAATTACAGTGACTGCCATTCATGTCTGTTCAGTTGCCCTGATTATTCCAGAGTCACCAGAATAACCCAGCTATTAAGGTTGAGTCATGTGAAGGAGCATACGGCAAAGTGACAACTTGTCATGTTGGCGTTATCAATGCTGCAGAATTCTTGCATTTCAGACCCAATGCTCACAATATGTCTGAGTATTTAACTTGAGCTTGTAGGGGTGGGCAACCCCGGAAGGCCTCAGAGTGAGCAGATTCTAAAGGGTTTTGTTTTTCCTTTATGGCAAAATCATGCAATTCTCTATTTGGTAGTCATTTAACCAGAACACATGCAGTTTGTTAAATCTCATCAAGAAAAATCCTGAGAGTCTTTAAGGGGATGAGCCAGGCAGGATGGTGAGCACCACCATCTCCTTTCTCACACAAGGGAATTTTGGTTTCTTGAGTCAGCATCAAGCTTGGGCCATTAGATCAGCTCTAGCATCTTCTGGGAAGCATCCTTTGAGGTGACTGACAGAGAAAGTTCTAACTTTTGCAAAGAATGCAGACTGGGGACACACACACGCACACGTGCTGTAGATGAAGTTTAAGGATAAAACAAACACAACGACTCAAAACTCACTCTAACACTGAAGGTGCAGGAATTCCTCCTGTCCCTTATTTTTCCCGATTTGGAGCACAGGTGCACCTGCCTGAGTTTTCAGAAACTAATATGTACATGCCGTGCAATGCTTGGAAACATGTAAAACAAAATAGCCTAGAGAAAGTTATCATTGACAGCTGACAGACTGTGCAGTTTTGCTGGCGAGAAATCACATAAGTAAGAAAACACAAGTGCAGCATGATATTAATACCTGCCTAAGTGGAAGTCACTGCACAAGTCAACACCTTAGTGAGCCCTGTTCGCCTCACTCCACATTATGCTGCTCAGTGAGGTAGGCTTTCCTGATATGGCCTACAGTGCAAAATGCCTGATGACTCATGGAGCCGATCTGGAGGAGGAGGCAGACCCCTCGGCACCAGAGGCCAGAGCTGGCAGCCGCAGGGCATGGTAGCAGGCACTCAGGATGTCCTCCCATCACAAGAGAGGTGCCGCCGGGGCGGGTTGGCTGCTGCTTGGGGACATGGAACAGGGAGGGGGTAGAAGAGAGTCTGGGAGTCTCTCTAATTTTTCTAGTGTAGCCTAGAAGCTCTGCCCAGCTAGTATCAATCAAAGGCCAGCAGGGGCAGGGACTCAAAAGAGCAGACAGCCGTGGTGGGCATGGCTCTGGAACCACAGGAAGAAGGGGATGGAGAGTGAGTCACAACAAAATGAAGAGAGTCACCACCACACGGACCTTAAGTGGACACATGGGGAACACAGGTCAATCCATGGAACAGGGTGATATGTGGGTAACTCATTGTTTTTAACGAATAGGCTTTGTTTGGGAAGCAGTTTTAGGGTTACGAAACAATGAAGCAGAGGGGCCAGAGGGTTCTCATATTCCCTCTCAGCCTGCCCATCTGTGCACCCCTAGACGTTCCCCAATGATGAGGACCTTGCATTGGCTGGTATATTTGTTACAATTGATGAGCCAATGCTGAGGCCTATTATTATTAACCAAGTCCACAGTCTACATTAGGGTTTGCTGTCTGTGCTGGGTATTCTGCGGATTTCGACAAATCGTAATGTCATGAATCCACCACCACAATAATACACATGGCCCTAAAATTCCCCTGTGCTCTGTCCTCCCTCCCGTCCAGTTCCCGGCAAACACTGATGATGTCTGATTTTATAAAACACTGTCAGAGTGCTTAACATGTACCAAGGACATGCAGAGGCCATTATTTGCATGACTTTATCCATCCTCCTAACGATCTGTGAGGAAGTGATTATTCTAATCCTCATTTTAAAATGAGGATCGAGGCACAGAGAGTGTGTGACTTGCCTGCGGTCACACAGCTGGTGAAGGGCTGCAATGAAACCCACCATCTGGCCCCAGTCCTTGCTCTTCCCACCGTGCCGTAGGGGCAGACGGGGGTCCAGCTGTGAGTTATGAATGAGCATGGGGTGCGGCAGCGGAGACACTTATCCAACACAGTTCTGTGCTGCCAAAGACGAAGGGTGTCAGGTTAAGGAAAGATGACAAGGTAGACCAAAAATTACAATGCCCATCATCCTACAACCATTTCTCTTAGGACATAGACCTGATACCAGAGAGTGCCAAAAAGTGCAAACGACTGAGCACTTGCCATGCGCTGCATCTTGCTCAAAGCCTCTATCTGAATAATCTCATGTGACCCTCAAAACAACCCCAAGAAAGCCACACCAGAATCATCCCAGCATCATCCCACTTTGCAGAAGCACACCCCACGCTAGAATGCATCTGTGAGTTGCTGAATCTGAACACCTGGTGAATTGAGGGCTGGGATTTGAACCCAGAGGTGTCCCTCCTGGCCCGTGCTCCAGCCCCTGTGCTGTCTTCGACATGGACTAAACTGAGCTGTGAGCCATGAGCTGTGAGCCATTCCAGCCAGGGCTGTCATGACCTGTGCAGGTCACTTGACCTCTCTGGGCCACATTTGCAAAAGGTTTCTGTGGGTCATTCCATCCCTCAGATTGGAGTCCTCTTTCAATCCATGATGCTAAATCTCCATGTGCATAAAATACATGGATTATTGGTACAGATCTAGCTCAAAAACTGAAAACATTGGTTCTTCTTTGGAAAAAAGCATCAGGTGTGACCTGAGCCCAGGGAGTCAGCCTTCACCAGGGCTCTTGTGGAGTAGAGCCTCGCTAGCCACTGGCTTCCATGGGGTCCCACCAACGCCAGCTGACCATGAAGACAGGGCCAGGATGCAGGCAGAGCAGGGCCGGGACCTCACCTGACTGGGGCCATCTCAGTGCCTGCCCTGGTGGGTCGCGGGCCCCTCCACTGGCTGCTGTCACCGGGCAGGAGGCTGACACAGACTGGATCTCCTGGAGCAGTTCCACCAGGTAGGGACCAGCCACAGGAAGGGGTCAGGCCATTGCTCTTATAGAAATTGTTCAGGAAGAAGCATTATACCTTAAACAGGGCACTTCAAGTGATGGGGGCATCAGTCTGGCCTTAGGCCCAGCCATCGATATGTGCAGAGATGAATAGGTCTTGATCCGTTGGGTGATGGGGAGCAGGAAGCTGGTGCTGTCTGGCTTCCCAGCTCAGTAAAGCCTCCATCACTCTGTCTGTAAAATGTCCAGGTTCTCCTAGAGAATGGTGGCTCCCTCTGTCTGAGCCAGTTGGCGAGCAGAGCCCCTGCAGTAACTCCCGGGCCCACGTTCTCATCAGAACCTGGAGTCCAGGCCGCTGCCTGCTTATTTAGGAGACTCTGCAGCAGCCATGATTCTCAGCCTCAGGAATTAACCCTGTTTTCAAGGTCGATAGCAGTCCATCCCCTCACCTGGTCCCTACCTGATCTGATCCTGTCTCCCTAGCCCATCCTCTCCAAAGCCTTTCAAGTTTGAAGTCAGCTGCACTGATGGGTCACACCTGAGTTCCACCTGCCCAGCCTCAGGAGATGGATCTGGCCTGGGTCCTCGCAGTTCCTTCCTTGTATGATCATGACAGCCTCAGTGCAGAGGTCCCTGTGAAGAGGGTAGCTGCCCCCAGTACCCAGCCCTGTGAGGAGAGGTAGCTGGCCCCAATACCCAGAGAGCTGTCACTGTCACTTGGGGAGAGGTGGCAGCTCCAGGAGTTGGACTGGGACTGGAGAAGAGAGTGGAGGAAGCTCACGAGGAAAGTGGACTGCCCAGCCAGCAGGCATGGTCAGAACGGTGTTTCATGAACTCTTTCTAACTGGATGGTGGTGGAGAAAGAAAGGGCTGCCCCAGCACTCACAGGTTCCTGGTGGCTCCAGGAATGTGAGCCATAAACAGGTGGGGCCATGCATTTTTTCATTCAAACACTCGTTGAAAACACACTTTCCAAAGACACGGAATCAACCCCGGTGTCCATCAGTGATAAACTGGATACAGAAAATGTCATACATAGGTATCATGGAATACTATGCAGCCATAAAAGGAACAAGATTATGTCTTTTGCAGGGACATGGATGAAGCTGGATGCCGTTATCTTTAGCAAGCTAACACAGCAACAGAAAACCAAATACTACACATTCTCACTTATAAGTGGGAGCTAAATGATGAGAACACACGGACACATAGTGAGAAACAACACACATGGGGCCTGGAGGCAGGCAGGGCGAGGAGGGAGAGCATCAGGAAGAATAGCTAATGATGCTGGGCTGAATACCTGGGTGATGGGATGCTCTGTGCAGCTAGTCACCATGGCACATGTTTATATATGTAACAAATCTGCACATTCTGCCCATGTAGTCCGGAACTTGAAATGATAGTTGGAAATAACAGTAAGAAAACATCCTTTCCTCAGGCACTGACCTAGGCTCTAAGCATGTGATGATTAATTTAGCAAGGTGAACGGGCATGTGGGTGAGACAGTGTGTGATTTGTGCAATAATACTGGATACATGGGCCTGAAAGGGAGGGCCTTTGTCCATCTGAGGTGGCCACTTCTCACTTGCTCTGGTTTGGGTACAGAATTGTCCAAATGTGTTCTACAAGCTGCAGGCCTCCCATAAGATGATATAAGGAATATCAAACCTTTGGTGCTGAAGAACATTCTCAACGCACTGCACTAACGCAGCTCAAGCACTCCTTTCTACAAGGCTGGTTGACCGTTCATATGCTGATGTGATCGGGGTCATCAAGATCAGGGGTCACCAGGGGTCCCACAACACCATGAGATCACGAGACCCACTCTTCAGTGGACTTCTCTAGGGATCAGTCCACAGAGCACATTTAGGAAAACTCTGGCTTGGATACTTCCTCAGGCTCCTTTCAGCTCACAGATTCCACACGCTATCTACAACTGGTGGGGCCGTCCCTCAAACTGTATAACTCTACCTGCCAAGTTCTCCCTCCTCACTCCCAGCTCCCCTGCAGACAATTCTCCCCACTTCTACCAAAAAGCAGGGCCCCAGAGCTTCTGACCGGCACATTCCATCCCGGGCATCCTGAGAAACTCCCAGTGGCTCTTTGGACATCAGGATCATGCTTATGTAAGTCCTTATAACCACCTCCTGGACAAGATGCTTATTCATTTGATGCCAAAGTGAAATGACACAGACCTCTCATCCTCTGTTTTCTTATCTGTAACCTGGAGATCCTGTTACCACCTACTCTGCAGAACTGCTGTGATGGCTAAATCAGGGCTGCCAGAAAAACACAGGGTATCCAGTTCAAAATATGCTTTCAGATACACGGCGGATAGACTTTCAGTGTAAGTATATCCCAAATACTGCATGAGGCATACTTACACCAAATTTTTTGTTATGTATCTAACATTCAAATACAACTATGCAACCTGTGTTTTCATTTTCTAAACCCAGCAACCCTAATTAAATTATGTAAAGCAACTCACACCATACCTGGCATACGAATAAACTCAGTGATTGGTGCTAATGATAGTTACATTTGCTTATCGGTCAGTCTGTGGTCCTGGGCTCCGAGTTTGAGAGAGAGAGAAATCTCTTATTTCCATCTCTGACTCCTTGGTGACCAGGTTAGCAGCTGGAGTGTGGGCAAAGCCATGCACTGTGTGTTGAATTAAATGGTAGCCTGGAATTCAGAGCTTCTTAGAAGGACAACAGTGCGTGAATATGATCCACCATCAGTCGCATCCCCCTTCCTTTTTCCCTGTTCTGCTACAGTGGAACCCACGGTGGCTAGTTTAATTGTTTATTATTCAGCAGATACTTGTGGTATTCCCACCACTTCCTGGACATTTCATCATATATAGGGAGAGAAGAGATGCATCAGAGATAGGGCTTTCTCTCCAAGGGAAAACAAAAAGTCACCCAACCAGTACCTTGATGCGGTGTGGAGTATATAATCCTGCTATATTGAGGAATGAAAAGGACTTCGGTGGCTGTAGAAAGCTGCGCACATGTCCTCAGCCAGGGGGACAGCTCACGCACTGACAGAGGAGGGGAGGCATGGGAGGGTACAGAAATGTGAAGGCTGGTGGGGGTGTTAATGCCCCGTGGCTGCCGTCATGAAAGAGGAAAAGCCTGGTGGCTTAAAGCAATCGAAATGTCATCTCACAGTTTCAGAGGCCAGAAGTCTAAAACCAAGTGTCAGCAGGTCCCCACTCCCTCCAAAGCCTCTGAGGGAGCTCAGGGAGCATTTCTTTGCCTCTTCCAGCTTCCAGGGCTGCAGGCACTCCTGCGCTCACATCTGCATCCCACCAGTTTCTGCCTACATCTTTCCACTACCTTCCATTCTCTGTGTGTGTCTCTTATAAGGACATTTACCCTTGGATTTAGGGCCCGGCCAGATAATCCAAGATGATCTCATCTAAAGATCCTTAATGTAATCATATTTACAAAGACCCTTCTTCCAAATGAGGTGACTTTCCCAGGTTCCAGGGCTGGGACGTGGATGCATGTTTTAGGGCCACCTTGGGTGGAAACCCAGGATGATGGGGCTAAGGAGCTGCTGGAGAGGAGTTGGAAAAACGGGTGTGGAGCCACATATGAAGGGTTTTCTGTGTGAGGCTGAGTGCAGGCTTTATGCTATAGGCCCTAGGGAGCCATAGATGGTTTCATCCTGAGAGTGGCTTGCTTGGAATTGTATCCTGAGAGGCGCACTAGGGTAACACATTCAGGGAAAGGGGAGCCAGGAGAGACAGGCTAGGAGGGAAGGTCCAGCAGACAAAGGGCTTCAGGGAAAGGACCCCACCCGCCGTCCCCTCCCGAGGGTCTCTAACTCCACGATTGCCCGTCCACTTCCCCTCAGTGAGGCTCCAGCCCAGGACCATAGTCAGGCCTCTTTCTGCAGAAAAGGGAGGTGCTGCCAGTCTAATCCTGGTTCCATAGACAGTGTCTCTGCCTTATGAGGAAAAGGGATACCGTGCTCAATGTGGGAGCCACAACAATTAAAGCGTTTTTGAAAGCAGCCCCCAAGACCCTCCCCGGTGCCACCTGGAAGGAACAGAACCCCAGGCCTCTTTCAGGAAGGAGATGAAAAGCATTTAGTTGCATCAGTTACAGAAAGAAAGGCCATCGAGGCAGCCACGAGCTCAAGTGACCTCAGCGTCCTCTTTCCCTGTATTCACTGGTGAGAAAGCTCTGTGAAGCGTTCCAGGGAAACAGGCCACCTTCACACAGTGACACAAGGACCACTCTGCCTTGGCAGAATTAGACTGTGCCTGGGACGTTTCCCAATCCTTCCCCCCAAACCCACTTTGCGGCAGAATGCTCTGCTCCCTCAGGAGTATCCCTGAAATCTGTCCGCCCGGAGGAAAATCCTGAGTCTCCTGGAACAGGCCAAGTCCCCACGCTGTGCCCTTGTGCAGACCACACCCCCCAGTATCATGGTTTGCAATGAAATATCCAGGCAGCCCTGAGGCCTTTTGATCCCTGCAGACCCACTCTCCCGCCCTGCTCTGCAATCCCTGTGAAGTCATGGACTGTGTTTTGCTCGCTGCTGCATATCCCAAGTACTGCTAGGTTCTCTGTACACCGCGGTATGACTAGGCTCTCCAGCACAGAGAGGATGCTCCTGCAAAAACCACTGGATGAGGGAAAGAATGGACAAATGGCAGCCATGGAGCCATAGGCCTCGGGTATGGAAGTGTGGAGCAAGACGGCATCTGCCTTTGAGACATTCACATTTTACTATAAAAGGAGACATTATTTCCTAAAACAGACAAATGAGCAGAATACTTCAGTATATTTGGCGTATGCATACGTATGCATATATGAAGAGAAACACGGGGCACCCAGCCTTCCTGAACATCCAGGGAAGCATCTCAAACTGGCCATCCACTAATAAGTCCTCAGGCACCGAGCAGTGAACACAGTAGCTGGAGGGGGCTTCACTCTAGGAGGCGAGACCTAGCTTCACTCTTTCCCTCCTGTCCATGCGGAAGCCCATGGACAGCGGAATGGCCTAATTGATCCCCTGCCAGCCAAGTCTTGGTTCCAAGAGGCTGCAGCCTGCCTGTTTGGAGCTGGACGGAAGGGCCTGCTCTGCCCGCCCCACGCGAGCTCCGCGGAAGGCACCTGTTTCTGAAGGCTCTCACTGCACGTGCTCCGCTGGAGCGGGGCTCTCATTAAGAGAGGCAGGCTGCGTCACGGCAGGGCAGTGCTAATTGGATGTGGTTGAAGGCTCAGGAGGGGAAGCAGAGACAGTTACTGACCTGTACCCAGAACTGATGACGACACAGTAACGCGATCGCCCAGACACTGCGGTGCTGCCTCTCCTCGCTCGACCCCCTCTTCTCTGTAATGTAGACATCCGACTATTTTTTTTTTAATCTTCTTGTATCAACTGTTACATCTGCCTGTGAAACAACTGGGAAGGATGCATTGTCCATTTTGCTATAACTCCAAGCAGAGGAGAGGAGAGGAGAGGAGAGGACAATACTCAGGTCAGATTTTCAGAGGAAGGCCCATACATTCCATGCCAACTTCATCCAGGAAAAACCTGAAAATAATTTGCACGGATGTTAACACCAAGACGTGGACTGAAACTGCAGCTTAGAAGCACCTTCCTGTTTATTCCTCTCAGCCGCTGGCATTCAGAATTATTTTTTAGTAATAGAAGCAATTATCTGGTACATTTCTAGAAAGAACGCTTATGCATACAGGGTTGTTCAGCACCTCACACTCAGGAACTGCAGCCCGGAGAGCCAAATGACTTGCTAGGCAGAAACAGGAGTGTGGGCACTGGGCGTGGTGTTCATGTTTGGTGTGTGCACATGTGTGTTGTGTTTACACGTGAATGTATGACTGCTTACATGCATGTGTGGTCATCAGCACACATGTGGCACACACATATGTATGTAACTTGTGCCCACTTGCATGCTATGCATATTCATGTGCATTGTGTGCATGTATGTGAGGTCTATGCATACAACTGCACATGTAGCTATGTGCATTGATATGTGCACACATGCAGTACACACAGGCAGTGCACATGTGACTGTGTGTGCCTGTGTGCACCTGTATGTGTATGGCATGTGGCATGCGTGCACTTGTATAGTCCACATGTATGTGTCCACATGCATGTGTGGTATGTGCATGCATGTGTGTCACTGTGCACTCTCAAGTGTGTGCACTGTGCCTGTGCTTGCATTCCTTTGAGGCTTCAGATTATGCATCTGAGTGTTTCTAGAGAAACACCATGGGACACAGGGTCCGGGAAGTGCCTGGGCGGGAAGCTCGGTGACCCAACCAGAGGTCTGGGTTCATGTGGTGCAGCTGGGAAAGAAGATGCTGTGGGCAGATGCCCCACTTGAGCTCAAGGCCCTGGGGCTGGCAGCCTGGGCAGGAGGCCTGGCACAAAGCAGTCCCCTGGCTGCTTCCATGTGGCAGTGGGGAGGGAGGAGGCATTTTGAAACTCTTAGTAGTCAGCTTTAAATAGTCATGCACAGACAGGTCTCCAGGTGCCAGTAGGAAGTGAGTGGTGAGGGACTGTAGAAAGGGAGGGGAACACTCTTCTAAAGAAGCTGGTCAGGATCAGGGTAACAGCAACAAAATGTCGCTTTGATGGTTTCAGAAGACAACAGCTCCTCCTCGACCTAAATGCCGACTACAGAGAACTGCAAGCCTTAAATTCATTTGGTCTCAAACTCCTACTCAGGGAAAATCCCTGGAATGATCTAGAAGCCTGGAAATGTGACCATGTGCACTATGCAGAGAGAGAGAGCCCCGGGTACCTAACCCATGGCACGTTTTCCTGTCCATCTGCCTCCTTCATTAAGACAGGAGTTGCCAGTGGGACCTGTGTCCCTGATCCCAGACTCTAAGAATCACAAATCATCTATCTTTGTAAAAGAGAAATCCAGGGCTGACTCCCACCAGACCCGTGGCAACCATAGCATGAGAGACCCGGCTAAGCAGTGGCCAGATCACAAGAAGTATGGTCCCTCACCTCTCAGGACACTTGTGTGTGCCGTGGCTCACAGCTGTACGCAGACCGGCCGGCAGGGCTCAGGGAGGACAAGCAATGTGGTTGCTGGCAGGAAATCTCAGTCAGCAGCGCTGCACCTGCTGTGGGTGCTGTGGCCAGGCAACTCACCGCGCCCCTGCTGCTTGCTCTCTTTTGCTTCCTTTGCACAGCATTGCGTCAAGTCTAAACTTCCAGTGGTGTTTTTTATTCCAGGCACACCTTGAGGAAGGTCACAAGGTCCCTTTGGAAAAGAGATCGGAGGACAGCTTAATGAAACTTCAAGAAGCACCATTTCACATAAGGAATGAGCTTCCAGGTGGCCTTCTGCTGCCCCCTTTAAGAAATGTCCCCATCTTGAGAATGGCAAACTCAGCAAAAGGAAATGAAGATCTTCCAAAAGCTACTGAGAAGCCATCAGAAATTTACATGATGAGAATTCTTGAGTCTGGAACCTTTCAAAAGGCCCAAATTGCAGTCCGGTGCTGGGAGGGACAGCTCCGGTGTCATTTCTGCAATGACAGGGGGTGTGCCCCCACTCCCAGGAATTCACACGAGGCCCAGTAGCCTCCCTGCTACAGCATCTGGGGGGCTTGGCCACAGGAACCTGTCTCAGGGGAGAGGGCCTCATGTCAGCACCTGCACACCTCCGGCCACCCGCCCACTTCACCCAAGCACAGCCTGGCACTCCATCTTCTTACAGACCTCTGGTTTATTGAGAGGCCACTCAAAGTCATTTGCAGCTGATCTTCCACACCTGCCATTAAGCAGATAATTAAAGGAGGGGAAGCCTGGACCAAGGGTGTTCTGTGCACCCCTTTGGCCTGTGTGTGTGCTTCTGTGAGGCACCTCAACGTGGGTCCAATCTGCAGAAGAATTCCGACTCTTGCTCACAGGTTGCACCACTCCACCACTGCGGGCGTGCCTCCTGGGGATCACTGTTTTCATAAAGTATAGAGTGAATTCCAGGTGATTCCTAGAGTCACAGAAAGCCGCAATGTCCAAGTCATGGCTCCCAGGGCTGGGTGCATTCACGCCCCTGCACAGACCTTGTGTGAGGAGGGACAAGGGGCTGGGCACAGCAATGCCCCCTAGGTAGAGGCCCTCTGAATGAGGACCTCGAGGCAGCATGAGTCACAGGTGCCTGGGCAGGTCCAGCTGCAGGATCACCTCCAGGGTCCGGAACAGGAGGAAGCAAGTTCTTCCTGCTCCTTTCCTGGATGAGTCTGATTTGGCATTCAGCAGATTTATGAACTCTTCCATGGATGATGGTGTGCCAGGGGATGGACCAACGTTACCATCTGCCTAAGGGTTCTCTGTCCATCTTAGTTTACCTTGAATGAAATACAAATAAAACCTTACATTTGTATGATGCTTTATGGTTTATATGGTATTTCTGCAGGCATGATTTCCTCATCCCCCAAACCTGTGCAGTATGGTGGGTCTTTCTGTCCTTGCCCTGAAATGTGACTTACCCAAGAAAGTCACTAGAGTGGACCAAGCAGGTGTCTCAAGGCCAGTCCTTCTGCCAGCTGGTACAGGGCTCTTTCCACCACACCCCAGGCACCCAGATAATCTGGCTACTTTGCCAAATTATTGAACAATGAGGCTTCTTTAAAACAGAGGTCTCGTTGCCTGAGGAGGTGTGTGGGGCTCCAGGATGGGCAGAGCAGGAGTTGGCAGCTGGGCCAATGCAGGCTTCACTCCAGAGTCCCCATGGCTGGGGTGAGAGGTCATGTGCTTGCTCTGGGCTTCGCAGTAAGGGGATTGGAGTGGACATCCCTTCAGAGGTCCCTCTGTCTATTTCTAAAAAGCATTAGAAAAGAAGTTGGAAGGGCTGAATAAATGCTTAATTTTTTGAAGTTCAGAACAATCTTTTGGTGAACACATTCTAATGGGAAGTAACCAAGTGTTATTCCTGAAGAAATGTGGTCCCTCCTATTTTTTAGATGTAAGATCTAAATATAGTTGCTAACTCACATAGCTGCAGTAACAGAATGTGGCCGGCTGGGGGTAGGGGGAGTTGAGGGTGCTCTCTGTCTGGGTTCTGGGTGGCGAGAACACAGGCTGAAGCTGGATGGGAGGGCAAAGAGTGCACATATCAAGAACTTCAGGACACAGACCTGGAAAGAAGCCGCTTGGGAGCAGAGCCCTTGGCGCTCATTTCTACTGAACTCCTCAATATGATTCAATGCAGCTCCCGCCCACACCATCCAGGAATAGGACTTGGAGCTTCTGTCCAGTAGCTTCGAGAGTAATTGGGGCCTCTTTTGGTATTTCAGCTTAAGAGAGATGTAAAGGCCTTCTCCTGTCCAGGGAGCAATCTCGCCAAGGTCACCTCATGATGACCTGCATCCCTGGGCAACGTGGGAACAAGGGAGAGAGTGGAGAAGCTAAGGACAGTTAAGAACTATGGCCACAGGAGGGTGGGAATGGGGAGGAGAGTGGCTTTGAGGTTCTCCTGAAGCCTCTGAGTCCCGCTGTCACAGTGGCCCAGAGTCTAGATTTAGGAAGGTTCTGTTACTCTAAAAAGTGTCTCGGCAACATCCTAAATCTCCCAATGAAGATATCCATCTGTCTGATGAGCTCTTTGGACGCATGTACAAATATCCCAGGAAGAATTCAGAGGAGGAAACCTCCCTGTCACAGAAGGACTCTGTTTAATCAGACTGTCTTCCGCACCTCCCAGAGACAAGGCCTCAGAGAGCGTTTTCCAAAGTATGTTTTGATAAGCACTTTGTTAAAGAGACACTTCCTGAAAAGACTATAGATAGGACTTCTCAGAACCTTGTTCACTTTGCTTTCCCAAAGTTTCCAAACTGCTTTGACTATATGACCATTTTTGCCACTGGGCCTTTGCACGTGACTTGGGAAATGCTGCACTAAGGAGAGAGAGTTCATCTTAGAGTTCCCTTGGTCTGAGCAAGAGTTCTCTCCCTTTGGAGACCAGGCCCAGGAGGACAACTTGTAGAGGAAGTGGTCCCAGGGTCCAGGGGACAGTGAGGAGGAGTGGCAGACATATAGCCAGCTCTTCCTGGTCCTCACCCGCCGACTTTCTCCACTAAGACATCAGACTTCCTACCCTGTGCCACAGCCTTGCAGGCCCATTCATTTGAGAATCTCACCATCACTCAGTGTTTCTGTTCTTTGTTTTGTTTTTTTGTTTTTTTGTTTTCTTGGTTTTTTTTTTTGAGATGGAGTCTCCCTCTTTGCCCAGGCTGGAGTGCAGTGTCACTATCTCGGCTCACTGCAACCTCCATCTCCCAGATTCCAGTGATTCTCCTGCCTAAGCCTCCCGAGTAGTTGGGATTACAGGTGTCTGCCACCATGCCCAGCTAATTTTTGTATTTGTAGTAGAGATGGGGTTTCACACCATTTGGCCAGGCTGGTCTCGAACTCCGGACCTTAGGTGATCCACCCACCTCGGCCTCCCATAGTGCTGGGATTACAGGCATGAGCCACCGTGCCCAGCCTGTTCTTCGTGGTCTTAAGCACCAGAGCAGCCATCCCGGTGACTGTACACACACACACACACACACATACACACACACGCGGAGAGCTTGCTGAATGTAACAAACAATAGTTTTGTGGGATTACAACTGGATCTTCTCCCACCAAAACTGCTTGAGCAATCCTGGAGGCTCCAGGGGCGGCTGCTGTGAGCCCCAGGCCCTCTCCTTATGTTTCCACCCCTGGTATACTAAAGGGAAGGCACAAATAACCTAGTCATCACTGGGCACGGAGGCTTCTCATTTGTCCTCTGATAATCTCCTCTTGTTCGGCTACAGGCACAGGGAGCACAGGTTAAATGGGGAACCCACAAAATTGGAATTTGCATTCAGGCTGACCATGACGGAAAGACAATGGTAATGAAACAGAAAGTAAGTTTGATGTCTGGGTATGCGTTTCACGTGACTCCATCTGAATTTTTTTAAGTCCAAAATATTTGCGATTAAGCTCGCTCATGACCAAATTAAATCGAGATGCCTCTCATTTCACACAATAGGCATGGTCCTGAGAAACTACATGAGAAAAGAATTTTTAAAAATCAAATTATATTTTTCAAAGTACTTTGAGAGCTTTCTATTTAAAAGAATCCCGCAAGGAATCCTCCCTTAGAATGAAGAGTGTTATTGTAATGCAAATGATCACCTCCTAATTTATCTGTTTTCTAAATTCAAATAAACTCTAGTTTATTCAGAATGGTCAAAGAGCAGGGTCTTGTGGTTAATTGAATATTCATGTTAATTTGGAGTCAGCATATATACCATGTGTTGATTACCAATTTTCACGAAACAAGAATATAATAAAATACAATAAAATACACTTAACAACGAAATGATGCTGAACCTAATTACTTTTTCTTTGATACTCCAAAGGCGTGCAGGACCTCGAAGCACACAGGCTGAGTTTTGAGAAAGAGATTAGGCTGAATTGTACTGAGGCTGGGACAGGACATGACCTGGGAGCTTTGGTTTTGACATCGATGTTTTTAAGTTTTTTTGTTTTTTTTTTTTTTTTTTTTTTTTTGCTCTCATCTTGTTTCAGAAAAGAAAAACAAAAGCCCTGAAGCTCAGAGTATATTTTTTCATGTCCTAGAAATGTGCGGTCTCCAGCTCTCTGGGTCGTTTCAATGTGGCATTGACAACATGGGCACAGGTAGACCCCTTTTTCAGGAAGCCAGTCAAATTCAGAAAGAAAAGCAAGATTGAGCTGTTCTCTGCTGGCTATCTAATGAGGTGCGGGAAAGGCCAACAGTTCTGGAATAGGCCACACTCACAGACAGTGCCTGCCCTAGGAATAGATGGTGATCTCGATTTCACATAATGATGACGGAAATGATTCGTTTCAAAAGCAAAGCACACAGCACCCATCCCCCATCCCTGAAGCAAAGTCTTATCCTTTTGCTTCTCTCCAAACACCCTTCTATCCACGCCGCCGGCTTGAACTTGTTAAGCACACTCCAGCCCCAAAGTTCTTGATGCTTTAAAATCCATTCCCTTCCCTGTGGTTTGTTAGAACTGCTTTTCCAAGGAGTCCAGCAACCATCTATTCCTATTTAAGCAAATAAGGTTAGCTGCCTTTTGCCATTCACAATTCAACAGTCCTCCTAAATTAATTTTTCCAAAAGTAATTCAAATAAAAGCTTGGTTGCCACTACTCTTTTCTGAGCCACAAGATTGAATAAGGCATCTGAATAAAAATGTGTATTACAGCCTTCTTTAATATTTAAGCATGACATTCATTGATTTGTTTCTTGTTTTCTGCAAACCTTGACAACATGATAAAATAAATCATAAGAACAAAATATAGTGGTAACATCTTTTATGGACTTCACATAGTCATCAATCTCAAGCTGTGAGTGAATTATCAGTACAGCAAAAAGATCTATGTTTTAAGATCTCCAATAGCACACTAGCTGGGGGTTTTTCACAAGCAAACTCAAGGCGAGTGACTGATAAGCATCATTATTGTTTTCTGAGAGTCTAGTTTATGGTGTGTAGTGGAGGTGTTGGCATATATGTTTCGGAAGCAAAGGTTTGATCAATTCTAAGTAGACATCTACCAACATATAAAAAATATAACAAGCCTTCCTGCTGAGCAGAATTATAGTATCCGCCACCCTGTGTCAGCCCGACAAGCCCCGTGTTGTGCTTCTGATTATATTTAATACAGAATTAACCTTTCTTAACGTGATAACTCTGTGTGAAACATGGATCAAACTGTAGATATCTGGACATGTTCCCCATTTTATGTGTCTTTTGATTTTTAGCAACAGCATTGTAATGTAAATGCAAAAGGAAAAAGAAAAAAAGCCAGGAATTGTCATCTAATTACCACCCCTTGAACATATATAAACAAAAAACTGGAGAAACAATAACCTATTCCAAAGGTGACCCAACCTAGAGCTGGTGCTAGCTAGAGTTTAGAATAATGGAAAAGAGTCTGAAGATTGTAACACCAAGCACAACACAGCCTTTACAAAATCATCACTGCCTACAGCTGTGAGACCGTGTCCCCACCATGCCCTCTCCAGGGAGCCTGCAGCCACCGACCCAGCCATTTGTGAACCCACCACAGGGCCTCTACATATTTGCAAACACCTGAACCAGCGTATTCCAAGTGCAGTCTTGTTCTTTTAGCATTATGTTCTTGCAATCTAAATGATACTTCCTTTTTTAAAAAAAGTTGCAATTTCTTGTGTGTGGATGGTGGCCCTCTATGGGGCTGAAGGCTTTAAGGGAAAAATCACCAACAAGCGATATGTAAGCAGCAACGAATTCAATTGCAGCAAACCACAGCAAGAGGATTATTCAGCGAGATTCCCCAAATCATGATCAACACTTACTCCTGGTAAGGCAGAAGAACACACTGAAGATCTAGAAAGGACATTCCAGGGCACAGAACGGCATCGGTGGATGTACCAGAGCTTTCTTTCGATCTGGAAAATGGGTTAATGACAGCTTTAGATGTGGGAGGCTTCAGTCTCTGGGTTGCAGGAGGAAATACTAAGATGTTTTCTGACATCTTTTTTTCTATGTTGAATAAATGTGGTTTCCCACAAAGTCCCACAGTGCTTTGCACTCCATAAATATTAGTCCTCTTCCCTCACAACTTGAACTTCATGAAATATGATGCGGTGGTCCACTAGAGCACAGCTGTGCGTTTGTGGGTCTGGAGTCTCAGGCATAGCTCATTTACATAGGTGGTACACCATTCATTACCCTCATCATTAATTCAAGTCAATTACACCATTCTGAAATATCTCCTCTTCGAGGCATGTTGCATCATTACCACCTACTTTTAATAAAATTATACTCACTCTCCCTTTAGTTGAGTCACTGTAACTTATGATTTTTTTTTCTCTCTTTTCTCACTATTCTAACCAATTAAAGTCACTATGATTTTCTTTACTCGGCCTAAGAGAAATTACCATCAGTGTTATTGCTTGTTTGACATTTTGGTTTTCCATTTGTTAAATTTTATTAGCAATATTGGAAATGTGAATTACTGTATCTTTGCAGCCAGGATGTTCTTTTGAGGAGTTCACACACCATTGGTGGCACTATATACAGCCATTGTAAACCTTTCAGCATCTACATTTCGATGGGGGCTGCCCAGGCACTACCATAAGGCGATTGGGAAGAAATCACGGCTAATGCAGAAAATACCACTGGGAAGACCAAAGAAATGTGGAGCTGGTGATGGCCCAGGGGCCCCCCAGCCTGAATGGCTTCTTCCTGCAGGTCCCTGGTTTTCAGAGTCAGAAAAATTGAAGCCTCTCCATTGAGCTCACCCTTGTTGCTAAAACGTCTAATATCTACCTGGGGAAGGGCTTTACTGAATTAGATGATAAGCCAAACATGGGTCAACTGAACTATAGACCTGCTTTGCATTTTATTCAAGCCTTTTTGATTTCCAAGTCAGAAAACCAAGAAATGTCTAGAGGGACTCTGTGCACTTTGGATAAACAGAGTAAGAAACAAATTGTTAACCAGCCCAAACACACACACAACACTCCTACCACCACCAAGGCTCACTCAAGCACGGCATGTCCTCGTTGAAACCAGAGAAGGCTGGCTCACCAAGAGAAGGCTGGCTTGGTGAGAAGCCAGAGAAGGCTGGCTCACCAAGTCTCAGGGCCATCCCAAACAGAGTCATAAGGCAGTCAGGTATTTTCTTGTGATATCTAATTAAACTTCTTGAGATGGAACTAATTTGCTAAGTTTGGCTGGGGTGGTGGTGTTGGTCATATCACCCTAGGTGGCAGATACTTGAGATTAACCTAGAATGAGTCCACTAGGCATGGACTGTGCCTGTGGTGTTCATGCTATGTCCCCATGCTCTGCACAGTACTTGGTGTAGAATGGGGCTCACTAAGAACCAGCTGCTTCATCCAGGAACAGCTCTCTAAATGCTGAGTTCAGCACACCTGGATGCAAGTGTTGGCCTCACACCTCCGTGCCTCTGTTTCCTCATCTGTAAACTGGGGATGATGCTAGTGCCCACCTCAAAGAGCTGCTCTTGGATTAAACACTGATATTTGTGGTGTGTGTATATATATTTACACACGTGTATGTATAGATGTAGGCAGAGACAGACAGCAGCAGCAGACCTGGCATACTGAGCTGACTCATTCCTGAACACATCTTGAGGTCCTAAAGAGGTCAATTTAAAAATCATGTAGGAAATTCGATGTTTGGGACAAGCTTATGTGTCCTCCATAATTTCCTGTATCTTGTCACCTGTGCCTTCTCACCACCAGAAAAATCCACACCGAAGAGTGTCTGTGAAGAGCAAGGACTTCACAGAGGAAGAATCCGTGAAAACCTCTAACCTGTGCATAAATGATATATTAGGATTTTTTTTTTCTTTCTGAATACTAATATATAATTCTCGAGAAAAAAGGATCACGTGTCCCTTTCTATCTGGTAGCCTGAAAATAATCTATAATATTGCATCAATATTCACTTAATAAAAGAGGAAGTTTGCATTGCTTATACTACTTCCATTTGGCTCGCCTAGCTTTTAGATATTATGTGGAAGAGCGGTCCAGCAACACCTGTGCCTTGTCAGTCATTTAATTAAGCAAAGAAAGCTTGCTATTCATTTTATTTCTGTATATGTTAATGTCAAAAACTAATAGAAAACAGCTAGTAAATTGTCCCCTGCATATCTTGGACACAGCAACAATTACTCTGGCAGAGAAGATATAATAAAAGAGGAAATTTTAATAGTATCCTTATTCCATTTATTCTCTTGGGCTTCTGTTTCAAGGTACTGTAGAAATTAACAATTATTCCTTCTCATTGTTTTTGATGATCTTTTTCTATTATGCTCCTACCTGACTTAAAATAAAAAATAATTTAAACTTACGGGTTTTTTATTCAATTTTATGGTGCCCTGAGATTTATATTCCAGGCATGAGGAAGAACTGAGAAGAATCAGAAAATAATCCAGAGGGCCTTTTCTTCTTACTTCTTGACAACTAGTTAAGGCCATGCCAGTCATTAGTACAACTGAGATTATTTTGATTTCAACTCAGAAATTCACATAATAAAAATAATTATCTTATACATCACTGTATTGACAAATATGTCTTTCTGGTACTTTAGGAATGTCTGTCATGTGATATATCTAAATAGTTGCCATAGCTCTACTATATAAGGCAATTAACTGAGTTTATATGGCAAATCGTCTAAGGATTTCTCCGGAATGCTTGGGGAAATCTAACAAACTGAAATATTCTTCAATTTATTGACATGCTACTATAATACACTGAAAAAAGTAGGCCATCAATAAACAGCTTTAGTTTGAAAACTAAGATCTTATTACAAGTATAGGGACTGTGAGGCCCCTCACTTGGCTGAAATGAAGAAGACCAATTTTATCTTGTAAAGGTTACATTTGTTCTTTGTTTGGGCAGAAAAAAATGTGGTCATGATGAACGACAATGTGCAGTCAAGACAATGGGGTTTTAAAAGGCGCGTGTTTGCCAGTGATAGTTTCACCAGAACCACTTCCGAGGAGACACTGGAACCTTATTCAGTTCAAGGCACCTTTGGTTTTCACTGTGCCTCTCATGAGCTTCTCAGAGGCTGATCACTTCACTGGCCCCGGAAGGTGTGCACTCAGGGCTGTTTGACTCTTCCTGCTCCCTCCTAGGTGATTAAATCCACAGCGCCACACACCCCTCCAGGTCCAGCAGAATAGTCACCCTGGAAATGCACAGATTTCCTAAGCATGGAAATATCCACTCTTTCTTACGTGCACTAGTGTTCCATTGCTCACTAAGAAATCACCACAAATGTAGCCGCTTAAAACAACACACATTCATCATTTCACCATCAAGAGTGGCCGTGGCTTAGCTGGTCCTGTGCTCAGGCTCTCACACTCTGTAATAAAGAGATCAGCAGTGAGGCTGCAGTCTTTTCTGGAGGTTGGGGTCCCCTTCCAAGCTCATGTGGCTGTTGGCAGAATTCAGTTCCTTGTGGTTGTAGGACTACAGTGCCTACTTTCTTGCTGTCTGTCAATGGAGACCATGCTAAGTACCTACAGGCTCCCGTAGTTCCCTGCCACCGGCTCACTGGCTATTCACTTCCTCCAAGCCAGCAGAGAGGGTCCAGTCCTCTTGGAAGGAATTTCACCTGATTTACTCAGGCCCACTCAGGAAAATCACCCTTGATTAATTCAACATCAAGCTGATTAGAAACCTGGATTCCATCTGCAGAATCCCTTCACCTTTAGCAAATAATGTAACCCAATCATGGGACCGACATCTCACAGGAGCAGGGTTGGGCATCTTCTGTGGTCCAGGTAGGTGACTATCACACCTGCTTTTACAAAGAGCTCAAAGCATCTCTTATTATTTAGAGAACAGCAAGGGTAACCGAGGATTATGAGGCCTGTTTTGTCTGGGAGCAAAACATTATCTGTCTCTTGGTTTGCTCTTCTTTCCCCCAAGATCCCTGCTTTCTGTAGAAAATCAGTGCAAATCCCACATCCAGAAAGTACTACCTGTGTAGCTACCTACCCCAATCTTCTTAGGAACCTTCCAGAACCATCCAAAGAGGTGTGGGGGTAGGGTAGTCAGAATATTGAGGACATGCTTGGTTGCAGGGGTGGTAGGGAGTCAGCAACAGGCAGTTACAGCTTTGCCACCAAAGAAATAGCTGTCAGGATCAGAGAGTGTATCCCGTCCTCTGTGTGGCAGAGAGCAGTCTACGGCTCCACCAAGATCCTATTCAAGAAACCTCTGAGTAGCTGCCGTGCCTTTAGAGCCTGCAGTTCTGGCTGAGGGGAGTCATCTCCCAGTAACCCATGCTTGCATTTACTGAGAAGCATGAGGCCACTTTTAATATATTTTTAATATTCTGGTTATCATGCAAAGACTCATCGATGAGGAAGTTTAAGCAGTGTGCAAACAAGGCAGCCTGCTGAGTGGTGTTGAGATACCTGGCACACCATGTCAACACGATGAGCCTCACGTTGTGTTTCTGATTATATTTAATAATACAAAATTAGCCTTTCTTAATGTAACATATTGCGCCTCAATGCCATTTGTTTGAGATAAAAACATCCCTTCCTACTTTTCAGATGTATTAAAAGGACTCACGTGGTGACTAAAATTTCTAGGCATTTTCATGCATTTGCAAAACAGTAGGAAAACAGAGCAATTCTGTGAAACCAGGCAGAGAGAAGGGATGCAGAAATGGGCTTCATTACCCAAAGTCAAGGTAGATCAGTCCAGACACTTGAGGTTGGGGTGCTTAGCATTTACTTGTGGTGGGAGCACCGAGGCCACTCTATCCTGAGGGTGCAGTCCCCTTTTCTTCTTCCTTCACCCCAAGCTCAGTGATAAAGCCAGGAAAGGGTCCCCAGGCTGCAGAGCCCCACTTCATGCACTCCAGCCCACTGAGAAGCCCAGCAGGGAGCACTTAGGCAGGATCTGCTGGTAGGGCTCCTGGAAGGACTCCAGCAATCTACCTCGCATCGAGGGAGGAGAGTTGCGCCTCCAGACTGAACACACAGTAGGTTTAGTTCTCACTCCACTGTCTTGCAGGGCATTCTGATACTAGATTTTTCCATCTCCCCTTTCTGTTCTGATATGGCTTGACTGTGTCCCCACCCAAATCTCATCCTGAATTGCAATAATCCCCACCTGTCATGGGAGGGACCCAGTAGGAGGTAACTGAATCGGGGGGCCTATGTTTCCCACGCTGTTCTCATGATAGTGAATAAGTCTCATGAGATCTGATAGTTTTATAAATGGGAGTTCCCCTGTACATACTGTCTTGCCCGCTGCCACGTAAGACGTGTCTTTCTTTCCACCACGATGATGAGGCCTCCCCAGCCATGTGAAACTGCAAGTCCATTAAACCTCTTTTTCTTTATAAATTACTCAGTCTTGGGATTATTAGCAACGTGAGAACAGACTAATATATATCCCAAATAACTGTGAGTTCAAACATAAAATTTGCTTTCTGCTTCTGTTAAGTTAGCAAAGATCACAGGATGGAGTAGCATTTGAGTTTGAGATGGAGGAGGAGACCCCACTTCCTGTATTTTCCTTTTTATGCTTTCTTACGCTCAACACATTCTCAAGAAACTTTTATTAAGCAAACACCCAAGATTGTGAAGACCTTTACTGACCCCCTAGTTATGCAGGACAGGACACAACAGAGGGCCCCAAGCCTACAGTCCCTACATATTCAGGCCCTTATGATGCTACAGTCCCTGGCAATCCACAGGTCTAAACAGGCATTGCAGAGCAAGCCACTCACAGCTGTGGGCTCCCACAGAACCTGGGGCTCAGCTGAGCTCTCATCTGAAGCTGTGAAGACAAGAAGGACTCAAAGCCACTCCCCAGAGAAAAAGGCTGATGGTAGCCAAGGAGGAAGGCGAAAGGTATTTTCATGGATGGACAAGAGGAGGAAATTTTGGCTTCACAGTTTAATATGAGGGAAAGGACTGGAATATTTTCCAAATGATGATACCTGGGAATATATCTTCAAGGGGTAATTCAACAAAAGCAAAACTGTTCTTCTAGAGAGAGAAGCTAAAGCTATTTTTAGACATACTTTAGAAAATTGACATATTGACTGACGAATACAACGCAGCTGATAAAAGTAAATATTACAAACAATGAAACACCCCCCACAAGAAAAACAGCAATACTTTGAAATATGAAAATAAACAGGAATTTCTACTTTCACATATTAGCATATATTAATATGCATGCCATATGCAGCAAATCATGTGACTCCAGAAATTCCAGATGACCACAGCTAGATGAAGAACTTAGACTAAAAATATAAGCCCTGAAAACATTTCAAAAAATAATGGAGCCTGGCCATGGTGGCTCATACCTTTCATCTCAACACTTTGGAAGGCTGAAGCCAGGGGATTGCTTGAGCACAGTTTAAGACCAGTCTGAGTAACAAAGCAAAACTCTGTTTCTACAAAGAAAATTCTTTTTAAAAATAAAATAATGGAGTTTTTTCAAATGTACACAGGAGGAATAGATTACTCAATGCATGATGTAAATAATTGGTAAACTATTTTTTCAAAGAAAAGTTAGATCTTTATGGTACATCTTACAACAAACAAACTCCAGATGGAATAAAGAAGAAAACGAAAAATAGCATTATATAATAAAAGGGATAAGGCCAGGCTTGGTGGCTCACGCCAGTAATCCCAGCACTTTGAGAGGACGGGGCGTGTGGATCACCTGAGGTCAGGGTTTCAAGACTAGCCTGGTCAACATAGTGAAACCCCGTCTCTACAAAAAAATACAAAAAAAAAAAAAATAAATAAAAAAGCTGGGCATGGTGGCAGGCAGCTGTAATCCCAGTTAGTCAGGAGGCTGAGGTAGGAAAATTGCTAGAGCCCTGGGGGCGGAGGTTGTAGTGAGCTGAGATCGCGCCATGGCACTCCAGCCTGGGCAACAGAGCAAGACTCTGTTTCCAAAAAAGAAAATTAAGCCAAGCGTGGTGGCGGGCACCTGTAATCCCAGCTACTTGGGAGGCTGAGGCAGGACAATCGTTTGAACGTGGGAGGCAGAAGCTGCAGTGAGCAGAGATTGTGTCACTGCACTCCAGCCTGGGTGACAGAGTGAGACTCTGTCTCAATAAATAAATAAATAAATGGGATAAATATACATGATTTTTTTAAAAAAAGATATATACATTTTGAGTGAGGCCTTTCCAAGCACAAGGCCTAAATAAGAAAACAGAAGAAATGACTAGAGATTTCTCTGGACAAAGATGAAAACACTGCTAAACGAAGAAATACCTAATTAAAAATTAAAATGAAAGCAAATTGAGAGACAATGTTTGCTAAATGTGTGAGTAGCCTATGGTTATTACCCTGGACAGAAGAAAAGACTCAACAAATCAATAAGGAAAGATAAATCCCTAGGTGGAAAATGGGCCAGTATTGTGGCAAAGACGTTTCACAAAAGAGAAACAGGAATGGTGGATAGAGGAGCGTGCGTTCACCCGGGACCGCAGGTCTCACCGTGGTGTTGCCGTGGCGTCCTCCCTGTCAGTATCCTAGGAGAGGTTTGTTTGCCTGTTCTGTTCTGCCTTGCTCTTTAGTGGCCATAGCACTGTTCTCAAGAACCTGGTGGAAGGAAGGAGAAATTCTCCTACGTTGTTGGGTGAAAACGTAAATTGGTAAAAGTATTTTTTTTTTCTTTTTTGAGACGGAGTCTCCCTCTGTCGCCCAGGTTGGAGTGCAGTGGCACTATCAAGGCTCAATGCAAGCTCCACCCCCGGGTTCACACCATTCTCCTGCCTCAGCCTCCTGTGTAGCTGGGACTACAGGTGCCCAGCACCACGCCAGGCTAATTTTTTTTTGTTTTTAGTAGAGACCGGGTTTCACCGTGTTAGCCAGGATGGTCTCGATCTCCTGACCTTGCGATCCACCCACCTCGGCCTCCCTAAGTGCTGGGATTACAGGCGTCAGCCACCGTTGGCAATGCATACGCAATTTATTTAAAACATGCGTAGTCTTTGAACCTAGAATTCCATTTCTAGAAATATTTCTGAGGGAAACTAGGACAAGTACAAAAAGCCCTGAGTTCATCAAGTTCAACACAGTATCATTTACAATATCAGAAACTCAAAAACATGCTACATTTGGGTCCACTAGGGTCTACCAGGTGCCTGAGCTTCCAAAGAGTGAGCAGAGTAACACCTGCCTTTCAGAAACGCTGTGAAGAGTCCACACCAAGAAATAGGTACAGAACATGGCACACAGCCAGCCTGTATCATATTATTATTCTCGTTGTTGTGTAGCCATACCATGAAATACCAAGTGCCATTAAGAAAAATATTGGAGAAATTTGTGTATTCACCTGGGGAAATTTGAGACACAGTAAATGCAGAGAAAGTAAGCTACAAAACCACAATGACAGGGAATTTCTATTTTTGAAAAGAAAAAAATATATATATATATGAATATGTATCATAAGCATTCTGAAAAGAAATAAGCAAAATGTTAACAGCACCTATCTATGGGTTCTGGGAATATGCAGTAATTCTTTATTCATAATTCTCTCTGTATTCTTATTTATCTACAATAATTATATATTTCTAGGGTAATAAAACAAATGAAATATATTTTAACTCTGAAGACGATGTAGAGACAAAGAAAATATTTACGATGCAGTCTGGGGTGGAGAGATAGACATGTGGCTCACAGGTCAGGAGCCATCCCTCCCCACCGGTCACACGCAGGCACGAACGCCACGGAGGCCAACGGTTCTCAGCTCCAGCCTGGCCTTCTAGGAACCTCTGGAGGCGTGTTTGTCAAAGGAGGAGAAGTGATCACACTTTATGCAACAGCCTGGTTAGTTTGATGTATCACTTTTCCATAGTTGGACATGCAGCATGTGGGTGGCTTTATATGCTCTCGCTCTGGGCGCCACAATGTCAGGGGCGCCTTGGGTCATGAGGATATCAGAATTTTCTTGTGGTTGATGATGTTGTAATTTTCTTTACTATTGTTATAAATGGTCTTTTTATTAAAAAATTAGAAATTAGGTCATAAAAGGACCAAAGTGACAGGTTTCCTTTGGGGGCCAGGGCATGGCAATCTGTGGCGACCCCTTCCCCAACCCACATCCCCGTCAGCTCATGCCTGGGCCCCCAGACTTGCCACATCGCCAGGCACCCTGACCTGCAGCAGTCTCAGGCCTCAGGCCTCGGGCCTCTGTGGGCCCCGCTCCTGCACAGGCTCTCCTGGGCCCAGAGGCCCTGGCCCCTGCCATCCCGAGTGTTCCTGCAGCCAGTATCATCGAGGCCTGCATTCCACTTCCTCTCAAGGGTCTGGGGGCTTTTCCAGAAACACCCGCCCTGATGCCCTGGGCAGATGCTGGAACTCTCTGTTGACAGATTGGTCCATGACTCCAAAGCGTCTGCCTGGCTGCCTTGTGGTGAGGTGAATCCCCTTCCCCCGAGGGGACAGGACGGGGCTTCCGGTTCATTCGTGGTCTCCCTCGAGGCCAGTCCCTCTCTCTCTCCATCTCCTGTGTGTCTGTGTCTGTCTGTCTGTCTGTATGTATGTATGTATGTGTGTATATATCTGTGTATGCATGTGTCTATATGACTGTGTGTGTATATGTGTCTGTGTGTGCATATGTGTGTTACTGTGCCTGTGTGTGTGTGTGCATTGGTGTGAGTGTATGTGTGTCTGTTTCTGGGGGCATTTTGTGCGTCTGTGTGTATATGAGTGCCTGTGTGTGGATGTGTGTCTGTGTGCATGTCTATGTGTGTCTATATGTGTCTGTGTGTACCTGTGCATGTATGTGTCTGGGTATATGTGTGTGTGTATGTGTGTCTGTGTTGTCTATGTGTGTGTTTGTAGGTCTGTGAGCAACTATATCTGAGTGTGTTGGTATGTGTTTGTGTCTATCTGTATTGTGTCTATGTGTGTCTCTCTGTGTGTGTCTGTGTATATGGGTATGTGTATGTCTGTATATGTTTGTGTGTGTCTGTGTATGTGCGTGTCTATGTATGTCTGTGTCTATGTGTGTGTGTCTCTGTTTCTGTATTGTGTCTGTGTGTGTTGGTGTCTGTGGATATATGTGGATGTATATCTGTGTGTATCTGTGTTGTGTCTACGTATGTTTGTGTCTGGGTTTGTATGTGTCTTTGTGTACGTCTGTGTGTGTTTGTGTCTATGTGTGTGCCTCTGTGTGTGTGTCTGTGTGTGTTGTGTCTATGTGTGTGTGTCTGCATCTATGTGTGTGTGTCTGTATCTATGTGTGTGTGTCTCTGTGTGTCTGTGTTGTATCTATGTGTGTGTTTGTGTCTATATATGTGTCTCTGTGTGTCTGTGTATCTGTGTTGTGTCTGTGTGTTTCTGAGTGCATTTGTGTCTAGGTGTATGTGTGTGTGTGTGTGTGTGTGTGTGTGTGTCTGTGTGTCTGTGTGTCCGTGTTTTGTCTATGTGTGTCTGTATCTATGTATCTGTGTTGTACCTATGTGCATGTGTGTGTCTATATGTGTGTCTCTGTGTGTGTGTCTATGTATCTGTCTGTGTTGTGTCTGTGTGTTTCTGAGTGCATTTGTGTCTAGGTGCATGTGTGTGTCTGTGTGTCTGTGTCTGTGTCTGTATGCGTGTCTGTGTTGTGTCTACATGTGTGTGTCTGTATCTATGTGTGTATCTGTGTTGTGTCTATGTGCATGTGTGTGTCTATATGTGTGTCTTTGTGGGTGTGTCTGTGTATCTGTCTGTGTTGTGTCCGTGTGTGTGTTTCTGAGTGCATTTGTGTCCAGGTGTGTCTGTGTGTGTGTGTGTGTCTGTGTGAGTGTGCATGTATAGAAGGAAAGGAGATGCCCTCACGGGTTGGAATGGTGCATCTACCTGGCTTTTGAGGGCTGAGAGGACTATACCCTAAGGGAGGGTGACTGATGGACGTGGACCCTAGTGACTCTGGCTGTTGCAGCGAGCACACTGGCTCTGAAAACACTGCCTGCACGGCCTGGCAGTGACACCACACTGTGTAGACTCAGAGACCTGATAGGCCCAGGTAGCACCCAGTGACTTGGACCAGCAAGCAAAGGGCATAAAGTAGTAGATTTTGGATAAATGCTTGACGGATGAAGTTTGCTCCTTGGGCTCATGACCAAAGGAGCCAGCTGAATTTGCACACGCTGCAAGAGCTGACCTGCTGGTGTTCCACGTGCAGACACTGAAATTCCCCCCTCGGGCGCAGCCACCTCTACTCAGGTTTTAACCAAGACAGAACTCAGGGATTCCGAAACTCAGGAAACATGATGGAAGTATGACGTATGCTTTCCCTCTCAGTGCGGTATTAGCAGTGTATTGTCATAGAAGTCGAGAGAAGTTTTGTGGTATCTGCAACAACTACATTATGACCAGGAAATGTCAGCAATTCTCACATTTCTTCTGAAAAGGTGAAGGTGGTTTCTTTGCCCACCACAGACTAGCTCAGGGATGTGTTAAACAAGGGCGTATCACATGTTTCTTGTATCATCTATACCAACTATTTGGTTATTTTCATATATGACAACTGCATTTCAATATTTGATTTCATTTCACAGATTAAAAAGATCCTTCTGGGAAGGGAATCCTAAAGCCACTCCAAATGCCAGGGGGTCTGTCCAGGGCAGAGATACCAAGGGCCCCACCAGGGGGTGCCATGAGCTTAACACCCCATCAGTCACCAACTTCAGGTTGCAAACTGGGCAAAATGAGCATTTTCTAAGGAAATCCATCCTTACTTCATACCTCCCAGCTTCCTCAATTTAAGTGGCAACTCCAACTTTGTTCCAGCACCCGGTGCCAGGAGCTCAAGATGAAAGAAGGCCATGGGATGGAGCCAACCACAATACAGCCTTTGAGCCAGGAGAAAGAATAGACAAAGCTGGAAAATAAGCACAGAGCTTTGTTATTATGGTAACTTTGGCTGGTGTAAGAAAGCACAGGCTTTAAAATGCTCAGGGTCACACAGAAGCAAAGATCTGGGGCCTATTTGTTTGAGAGCCAGAGATTTGGGGAGAAACCGCCAGGATCATAATTCTGGCTGGCACCGTGGGTAATGACCCAGAACTGGTTTGTTTTGACAGTTAAAACCCAAAGCAGACCACCGAGATGCTGCATGCAGTTAAAACTAAGCTGGGCCTCGTAGGCAGAGCCCAAAACCAAAGGCACCAGTCGCCTGAGATCTGTGCTGTCTTTCTCTCCCACCTGGGTAGAATTGAGCGTGGAGGTCACCCAGGAAGTAACCTGGATGATAAGTTAGGAAAAATTAGGCTGCTGGGCTGCTCACGAAGGCCAGAGCACATTTTGCTGGTAAACCTGCCAGATGCCTACCCATGCCAGAGCCCGTGCCAGGGGCCCCAGTATCTCCAGATCTAATTTTTCCAAGAGAAAATGCTTGCAGTTCTTCTTTCTCCACCTGAGATGGAGGCTGTGATGCCGACATAAGCAGCCCGTTTCAGGATAAGTGTAATGCCTAGCTTGGCATTTTAAAGGTATAAATGGATATTTCAATCAGTGAAAGAAAATCTACAGAAAAACAAACAGGATATGACCCTTTCTCAAATATCAAGCCCCAGCATAAATCCAGCCCGTCCTCCCCCAGGAACATTCCAAGTCCAGTATTAGCCCCTATGGTTGGAAAGAGTCCAAAGCTGAATTTAAAGGGAATTTTGGGAAACTCTGATACCGTAATGAACATGTCTGGCATTCCTGGCTGTAACAGGGTAGCTTGTAGCAGAGTGATCCCACCACTGAGAACAACTAGAAAAGCTAGGTAGAAAAAAAAATCTGTTTGAAGACATTGGAGACCACTCAAGACAGGCAAGACTCTAGGGTGCGAGATCCCAGAGGGAAGAGGAAGCGCTGAGATGAGTCCTCACTCACGGATGCTTTTTTCCCACTGGGGAATTTGCCAATTTACAGCACAGGGCACAGAGTTGACGGGAAAAATGGGAGAATCCAGAAAAGTCTCAATGGGCTGAGAAGACAAAAAGTAAAGCGTTGTACAGCCAGAAAATGAAGGGCCAAGCTTCTAGTGTAAAGGGAACCCCTAGAGAAGGGAGCCTGATATTCTGCGCCCAATTCCCCTGGGGCATTTGTTAATGCTGAGCTTCCCAGACACAGGGCAAGAGGAAGAGAAACCGAGAGGAAAGCAGCTGTAAGAGGCTTAAAAGCTAAGCAGGGATTTTGGCAGGCTCCCAGCCCTGGGGACACAAAAATGGAAGTTCAGAGCCCACTGAGAAGGAGGGGCCCTGGTAAGTAGTGCATGCTTTTAGCTGAGATTCCTGAAGCAACAGAGCCCAGGAGCAAGGACAACCCAAAATAGGTCACCCCTTCCAAAGCCAGTTGGAAGCTTGGAGGGGCCAAGGACATCTTCCCGCACTCCATCCCCTCAAGGAGAAAATGGTAACAGTATCCAGGGTCTTTACCATTGCATTTTTACATACAAGTGTAGGCATTCAATTTTAAAATATCAAGCAAGACATGCAGTAGATATAAATTGTCAAAAAATCAAGGGAAAAAATGATAATAGGAACAGGCTCACAGGTGATCCAGATGTCGGAGTAATCAGACATGAACTTTAAAATAACTCCAGTAAACATGTTTAAGAAGATAGATGAAAAATAGAGAGCTGCACCACCAAAGTGGATTCCATAAGAAGGAATCAAAGTGGAAAATGTAAGACAGAATGTAAAGATTCAATCAACTGACTCAATTGAACATTAGAGAGAACAGAAAAGAGGATAAATGAACTGATAGATAGGTCAGTATGAAATCTCCAAAATGGGAACAGAGGAGAAAATTGGAAAACACTGTCAACAGCATAAGAGGTATTTGGGATATGGAAAAAAAGTCTAACATATGGTAAATGGGAAGATTAGGATAAAAGCATCATTTGAAGAAATGTCAGTTGAAAATTTTCTACTTCTGACAGAAGAATGTCAAGATGTTCTATGAACCCACAAGAAGGATAAATACAAAAACCACTTCATGTAAAAACTGCTGAAAATCAAAGAGAGAAAAAAAAAATGTTAGAGGAAGATGGACAACTAGCTTCACAAAAGAAATGAAAAAAGTCAAAAGACAGTAGAAAGAAATCTTCAAAATGCTGGAAGTAAATAATTGCTAAGTTAGGAATAAAATGCTCATTGAAATATCCTTTCGAAAATAACACATAAGGTTCAAAAAATTAGAATGTTCATTTCCAGTAGACTCACACCAAAAGAAACAGTAAAGTAAATTATTCAGGCACAAGACAAACGGTCCTAAGTGGAAGCATAGCAAGGTAGGAATAAACAAAGCACATCAGAAAGAAGAAATGTGGAGGCAAATCTGAAGGAATAATGATTGCTTAAAACAATAATAGTAATACGTGGAGAGTTTGAAGTATACATAGAATTAAAATGCAAAACAACAACACTATAAAAGAGAAGAGGGGAATAAATGTAGTTAAATGTAGTTGCACCATTGGAGAAATGGAAAAAGACCTAAACTGAGGTTGACTCTAAGAAGTCAAGAACGTACAAGTTTCCCACACTGAGATGGGCCCATAGAGGGTGAAAATTAAAGAATAAATAGTGATTAAATTGGCTGATGTCAGAAGAAGGAAAAATAGAAGAATGAATGAATACCAACGAATAAGAGGTCAAATAAAATCTCTTCATACCAAAGGTTACATTAAATGTAAATGGAATAAATATGCTAATTAGAAGACTAATATTTTCTTCTAAATAAATTGTTAAAGCCTAACTATAGACTGCTTACATATATGCTAGATGATGCTTGTTTCAATTACAAGAACAAAATTGAATTGTAAGTAAAACAATGAAAATAAGGAAAAGAGAGATCCTATGCAAACACCAGCCCAAAGAAGACTAATAAGCCTGTATTAATATAGACTTTAAGGCAAAATGCATTACTAGAAATACAGAGATAGTCCATAATGATAAAATGGACAGCTCAGCAGTAGCATAAAACAATCCTAAATTTGTTTCATCTAATAAAATGTCCTCAAAATATATAAAACAAACCAGAAAGAATAAAAGTAAAGCCATAGAAATCCACACATTTAAATGGGGATGTTAACACACCTCTTTCAGTGGAAAGTAGGCAAAGCAGAAAATACAAAATCAGTAAGTTTATAGAGGATTTGAAAGTCACAATGAATAGATCTGACTTATTTAACATATAGAACACTATACCCAACAATTGCTGGATATATATTCTTTGCAAAAGCACGTAAAACATTTCGTAAAGTAGGCTATGTGATGGATTATAAAATAAGTCTCAACAAATTTCAGAGGACTGGAATCTTACATAATATAATCTATAACCAGAGTAGAATTGAGCTAGAACTCAATAACAGAAGTCTAACAAGAAATTATTTTCTAATTATTTGGAAATTAAGAAATGAAATTTTTAATAAAAACATGGTAAAAAAGAAATTATAATGAAAATTAGAAAATATTTTGGGCTAAATAATAATATATATGATATATAATATAATATATACCAACATTTGCAAATAAAGTAGTGCCTACACAGAAATGTGTAGCCTTACATGCATATGCTAGAAACACAAAAAGTCTAAAAAACAATATATCCAAGTCAAAAGTATTTAAATGTTTTGATCTCAAAATCTCTTTGTAGTCTTAAAAGTTAGTAAAGATTCCAAAGAACCTTTGTTTATGTGGCTAATATCCATTTTTATTTACCATATTCTAAATTAAGCCTGAGAAATTTTTAAATTTCTTATTATCTTAAAATAATAATAATAAATCCAGTACATCTTAACATAAATAATCTTATTTTAAGAAAAATGTATTCTAAAGCAGAATATTTAGTGCTTTGGCATTGGGTAGCATTGTCTTACATTTTTGAAAATTTCTAAAATATCTGGCTTAATGGAAGACAGCTGAGTTCTCACATTTGCAGCTATATTCAATCTGTTGCGATATTTTATTTTGGTTGAAGTATGTAAAGAAAATCTAACTTCATAAAGGTATCCAGCTGGAAAAAGGAGAAGTATTTTGATGTCTTTGTCGGATAATTGTGTATGGTCTTCTTTGATACTGCACCAAAATTTGGCAGGTGTAGTTTCTAAAGACTAACTGCAATGTGAATCTGAATCCATATAAATACAGTTTTTTTGCATGCTGTGACATTAAAACCTATTGGTCTGTTTTGCACATTAAATGGATAGTTCACCTATGCATCATTTTGTAACATAATGCAATGGTTATTTGGAAAATATTGGCTAAGCAAGTTATGCACATCTTGCAAATGTTTATATATGCCTTTATACAATTATTTTAAAATTATATTCATTAATGTTCATTAATATCTCTACCTGTCTCGTCATAAAAGTCTTAAAGTACTGGGAAGCTGTTGAGTTAATAGTTAGTGGGAACAATCTTCCCAGTTTTCCTGGGACTATTATAACTTCAGCGCTGAAACTTCTGTGACTCAGAAAATCCCATGGTCTCAGGCAAACCAGCATGGTGGACTGATAGTTGGTAGACGCGCATTTTCCATAATTTTTAATATTGCTTAAATCCTTGGATTTTATCATTAGCAATAAATGCTTTTGGTGGTTTTTCTTGAAAGACAGACTCATTTGATCCTTCTTTTGGAAAAATGTCTGTCAGATACCCAAGTTAGAATAAGTATAACCTGTCTATTATTTGTGTTTTTTTCAAGTAAAAATAGAAGTCCACGAAAAAAGTGGCAAGTTTACTTTGCATCTCAAACCACTACAAAACTGCTTTACTTTGAGGCAATCACTGGACTTCAGTGTGTAGCCAAAATGCTTTATGCATACTTCCCCTTGTGCCATACAGAATATTAAAATTAATAATTATTGACTGCTCATCAAATATATTTTTAACTGGAACTAGGATTTTGTTTGCAAGCAAGTGACATTAAATCATAAAATGAGGCCGGGCGCGGTGGCTCAAGCTTGTAATCCCAGCACTTTGGGAGGCCGAGACGGGCGGATCACGAGGTCAGGAGATCCAGACCCTCCTGGCTAACACGGTGAAACCCCGTCTCTACTAAAAAATACAAAAAACTAGCCGGGCGAGGTGGTGGGTGCCTGTAGTCCCAGCTACTCCGGAGGCTGAGGAGGGAGAATGGCGTGAACCCGGGAGGCGGAGCTTGCAGTGAGCTGAGATCCGGCCACTGCACTCCAGCCTGGGTGACAGAGCCAGACTCCGTCTCAAAAAAAAAAAAAAAAAAAAAAAATCATAAAATGACTCCCAGTATATTGTGGTTGTCACTATGCTAATTTAAGCTAGGGCACCAACAGTTTTACTCACCATTGTTTCTGCATCATCAGTGCAAATTAAAACACAATAGAAAGGGTAATAAATATTATAATATTGTCTTAATGTTATTATACAAATGTTGCTGATCTCACAGAGCTCCTAAAAATGTCCTGAAGATCCCCAGAGTTCCCAGAAGACACTTTGGGAACTGGCGATCTAAGTACCCATATCATGAGCCTGAAAACGACAGGTAAAGTGAGCCCAAAGAAATGAAAAGTGTAAGATAAATTAACCATTCAATATATGGATTTAATAGCGTGTTATAAACAGCAGCAGAGAAAAAGAATAAAGGTAAGAGCAGAAACCAGTAAAATATAAAGCAAATATAGCAGAAAATTAACAAAAAACCTGAAGTTGGCTTTTTGAGAAGTCCAACAAAATATATAAACGGATATAGTGAGACTGGTGGAGAAAAAGAGAAACAATAACACCAACAGCAGAAATGAAAAAGGACCCATCAATAGAGATATTCAGACATTAAAAAGATAAGTAATAACATGGGATTTTGAACAACTTTATGTCAATACATTTGGAGAATTTAGGTGGAATGGGCAAATTTATTGAAACATACCAAACAGACTGAAGAAGAAACAGGAAGTCTTAAAAGTTAAAAGTCTACTAAAGAAATTAAATCTGTTGTTCAAACACACCTTAAAGGAAAAAATATCAATTTCCACATGGCTTCACTAGTGAATTGTTCTAAATGTTGAGGAAAGAATGACATGAATCTTACACACACCTTGTTAAGGCTAGCAGAAGAGAAATCATTCTTCCAATACATTTTTTGAAGCCAATATAATCTTGATACCAAAATCTGACAAGGACATTAATGAACAAGAAAAACTATAGGCTTATATCTCTAATTAACAAAGATACAAATATCTCAAATAAAATATCAACAGACCAAATCCAGTGATAAAGAAAAGGTGGGTGTGTCACATCTCCACAGTGTTTATTTTAGGTTCAAGTTTGGTATAAATCTGAAAATTAGTCAGTATAATTGACCACATTGATAGTAGAAAGGAAAAACCCTGAAAGCATTATAGCAGAAGCAGAAAATGACTTTAATAAAATTCAACATTCATTCATGATAAAAATTTAGCAAATTAGCACTAAGAAGAACCTTTCTTAATTTGCCAAAGCACACGCATACACACCCGCAAAGATTATATTTACTGATGAAATATTGAAACGTGCCCCCTGAAATTGGGAAAAAAGGCAAAAGCGTTTGCTATTATCACTATAATCACAACACTGTACTAGACATGCTAAGTATTGTAATAAGACAAGAAAAATAAAGGTTTGAGTGTTAAAAGGGAATAACTAAACCTTATTACTTTTAGATGACAGGATTATGTATATGGAAAATCTTACAGATAAATTATTAGGCTTAATAAGTAAATTTATTAAAGTATCTGGATTGAAGGTTAACGTACAAAAATCAAAATTGCGTTTCTATACATTAGAATCAAACAAGAGAAAATGATTTTTTCACAGATATTAATTATAGTATAGCATGAAAAATTATTTATCAAGGAATTAATCTTCTGAAAGATGTACAGTCTCTGCACAGAAAACAGCAAAACATCACTGAGAGAAATTATAGGGGCCTGAAATGAGTGAAAGTCTATCCTGTGCACATTGATTAACCAACTCAGTAGTGTAATTACGTCAGGTCTCTAGAGCCTCAATAAAATCTGCCTTAGAATCCTAGGAGGATTTGTGTGTGTGAAATTAACAAACTGGTCTTAAATTGATGTGAAAATGCAAATTGCCCTCTTGAAAATGAGATTTATTATACCTAAACAAGATAAGGAATTAATAACTAAAATTCATGATGCAAGGGTAAAGAATCCACAAACACAAACACATAAAGTTATACGTGCAGTCGTGGCAATGTTTTGGTGGAAGACAGACCACATATACCAGGGCAGTCCCATGTATTATAATGGAGCTGAAAAATTCCTATTATCTAGTGACTTCCTGATGATCTTGACCCTTTGTAGGCCTCGGTTCATGTGTATGTTTTCGTCTTCATTTTTAACAAAATTTTTTTTTAATTCAGTAAAAAAATTGAAAATAGAAAGAGTTATAGAATAAGAATGGAAAGAGGCCAGGCGTGGTGGCTCAAGCCTGTAATCCCAGCACTTTGGGAGGCCGAGATGGGCGGATCACGAGGTCAGGAGATCGAGACCATCCTGGCTAACACAGTGAAACCCCGTCTCTACTAAAAAATACAAAAAAACTAGCCAGGCGAGGTGGCAGGCGCCTGTAGTCCCAGCTACTCAGGAGGCTGAGGCAGGAGAATGGCGTAAACCTGGGAGGCGGAGCTTGCAGTGAGCTGAGATCCGCCCACTGCACTCCAGCCTGGATGACAGAGCGAGACTCCGTCTCAAAAAAAAAAAAAAAAAGAATGGAAAGAAAGAAACTATTTTTGTCCAGCTGTACAATGTGTATTTTGAGGTAAGTCGTTACAAGAGTCAAAAAGTTAAAAAAATTAAGTTTATAAAGTAACACTAATTACAGTATGCTAGTTAATTATTTACTAATTAATTATTAAATAATAAACTTTTAATAAATTTAGTGTGGCCTGATTCATTGTTTCTGGAGCCCCCAGTAGTGTACAGTCACATCCTAGGCCTTCACATTCACTCACCACTCACTCACTGACTCACCCGGAGCAAGTTCCAGGTCTGCAAGCTCCATTCATACAAGCATACCATTTTTTATCTTTTATTTTTTATTTTTCCTGTGTTTAGATGCACCAGTAATTAGCACTGTGTTACAGTTGCCTAGAGTATTCAGTACAGTATCATGCTGTATAGATTTGTAGCCTAGGAACAACAGGCTAAACCACATGGCCTAGGTGTGTAGTGGGCTGTACCATCTAGGTTTGTGCAAGCACACTCTATGACTTTCACATGGTGAAATCACCTAAAGATGCATTTCTCAGAATGTATCCCCATCTTTAAGCAACACATGACTGTGTATGTATATATGTGTATGTGAGCATGTACGTGTATAAGCATGTGTGTATGACCTTTAAACTTAATACATCACCAAATGCCTCTGGTAGCCAGTGGGGTAATGATAGCCTTTTCAAAAAATGGTGCTATAGAGACTCGATATCCATGAGCAAAAAAATGAACCTGACACTTATCTCCCACCATACACAAAACTCATTGCCAGATCATAGACCCAAATGTAAATGGCAAATCAATAATAGCTTTTAGAAGGTAATATGGGAGGATATCATTGTGACCTCAAGGTAGGCAAACATTTCTTACATAGAAAAACAAAAAGCATTAATCATAAAGGAAATGATGATTCATTGAACTTAATTCAATACAAAAATTTGTATTTACTAAAAGATATCATTAAGAGAATAAAAGAAAGCACAGTGTGGGAGAAAATATTTTCCATACACATATACAACAATTAACTCAGATCCTGGATATAAAGGGAACTCCTACACTTAAACAAGAAATAGACAACCCAGTTTTCTAAAAATAATCAAAAGTATAATGTATAAAAGGAAAATTGATAAATTTCGACTTCATCAAAATTAAAAACATTTATTCTGTGAAAAATTCTGATAAGATGAAGAAAAAATAAGCTATAGTGGGAGAAAATATTTGCAAACTATACATCTGACCAATGAATATATAAAAACTCAACAGCAATAAAACCAACAATCCAGCTGGGAAATGGGAAAAGGACATGATGGAACATTTCACCAAAGAAGCTATTCAGATGGCATATAAGCGTGAGAGCCAAATGTTTAATGTCATTTGTCATTAGGAAAATGCAAATTAAAACCACAACAAGATATCCCTACACACCTACCAGAATGACTACAATCAAAATCAAATATAAGGACAGCCCCAAATGCTGATGAGGATGCAAGGAAACTGTATTATGCATCCATCGCTGGTGGGAAGGTGAAATGATATAGCTACTCCAAAAAACAGTTCAGCAGCTTCTTTATAATGAAACATGCAACTATCACATCACCTGACAGTTGAAATCTTGACCATTATCCCAGAGGAATGAAAACATAGGTTCACATGAAAACCTGTACATGAATGTTCATAGCTAAAAGGTGGAAACCACTCGGATGTTCTTCAACAGGGGAATGGCTAAGCCAACAGTGTACAACCACATCATGGAACACTACACAATAATGAAAGGAGCAAACTACTGATACCACACTTGGATGAAACTCGAAGGAATTGGGCTGAGTCAAAAAAGTCAATCCCAAAAGATTACACCCAGATGATTCCATGTATATAACATTTCAGAAATGACAACGTTATAGAAATGGAGTCATGGTTACCAGGGATTAGAAACAGGGTGAGAGGTGTGGCTACAAAAGGACAGCATGTGAGACTCTTGGGATGATGGAAATGCTTTATGTCTTCGTTGTATTAAAATCAACATCCTGTTTGTGATATTGTACCTTAGTTTTGAAAGATATTGCCATTGTGGGAAACTGTGTTGAAGGTATACAGAATCTCTCCGAATTATTTCTTTTGATTGTTTTGAATCTACAATTACCACAACATTTTAAAATTTAATTTAAAGATAACTGTGAACACCAATTAAAAAAAACCCAAAAAACGAAAAAAGAGCTGATATTCACTTTATTAAATAGTTTAAACAAATGGATAATTAGCATATTAAATGTGTTCAGCCTAATTAGTCCTCAGAGAATTGTAACTTAAAACTAAAAACATACCACTACTTATTCACCAGAATGAAAGGGGAAAAAATGAGAATTCCAAGTGCTGACAAGATGTAGAGTAACCAGAACTCATACCACTGCTGATGAGTGATGCAGCCACTTGGAAATCTACTTGACAGTGTCTGATAACAAAGAACATTCATATAGTCTATGATCCAGCACTTTCACCTCCAGATATATACCCAGTAGAAATGCATATTACTCACCAGGGGACATGCACAAGAATGTTCTTGGCAGTACTATTTGTAATAGCCAAGAGCTGGGTGAAAACCCCACAAATGTACATCAACAGCAGGATAAGTAAATGTATTCTGATTCTCTCATGCAGTAGAATATTAGACAACAATGAAAAAGAATGGATTACTGCTACATAAAACTACGTGGATGAATCTTGCAGAAATCATATGGAAATAGAGAAGCCAGATGCCAAAGACAAAGGAGTAGAGAATGCATCATTTCATTCGCATAACGTTTTGCAACAGACACAACTTATCTGTAAGGATAGAAGTCAGAACAGTGGCTGCCTTTAGCAAGGTAGTGACTACAATGAGCATGAAGTAGGCTTCTGTTGGCTCAACAAGGAGAAATGCAATGATGTTAAATGTTGTTAGCACCAGAAAGGGGGAAGCTCTTGTTAAGGACATCAGAAAATTATCCCGCCTATTCGGGGTTGAAGGAGAGAGGTGATGCAGCATATAGAAAGCAGAAGAAACTCATAATGAAAGACGCACCGTGTCATGGCTGTTGATACAAACACAGAAACCTTAGTGATGGTCTCATCCTCATTAAAGTTTTGGAGGAAAACATGGTACTGCCTAAGGATCTGTGATTCTTTGGTCCTGAGAAGAGAAGGCCAGGGGTTCACGTAATAGTGTATGGGAAATGTGAGTGAGTACATTTATCAAAGACAATTACGACATATTATTAGCTCTACAGAAGGGAATAAGTGTCTTGGCAATAGGGTACTGCTAGGAGGTGCGGCTTTTTGAGTCATTGTTAAAATATGACTTGTCTCTGGTTTAGGAAGAAAAACCCCCACTGGTATCTAAATTATAAAGAACATTGCTTTTCCTGCTGCAAATAGAGAGTTCACAGAAAAATCAGGGCTCCACACAGAACACACTGCTCCACCTTCATGACAAGACATGCACTGGTTTAGGAGTGATTTATCTACCTCTCCCAGTATCTGTAGAGTTATTAGTATTCCTCTTTTATGTATAACTTAAGGAGGTGTGAAATTGAAAATTCTATGAGTTCACTTTTTTAAATGCCAATTAAAAAATACCACAAAAATTATTTTTCCAGCTTCTTACTGACTTGATCCTCAAAACCATCCTGCCTGGCTGGGGGCAATCTGAGTGTTCCATGAGTGAGCAAACAGGGTACAGGTAGAACCTTAGACCCGTGGCTCACAATGGCTTGCACACGCACATCCATCTATGAGTGCCCAGGCAGCGTCAACAGCAGCCGAGGCAGGACGGGGCTGTGAGATTTCAGCAGAGTGGAACCATCCTTCCTGGCTCAGATTTGAGTTGGGGGAAATCCCAAGATCTTTCTTTTTCCTTTTGGGTACAGAACCTTGTATGTTTCCCTGCTTTCCAAGCGGCCCTGACACTGTAGTGATATCTAAATGAAATCCATGCCTAAAATGATTAGCCTCTGAAGCCAGATTCCTCCTGCTCAAAGAGGCGGAGATAGAGACCGTGCTCACCAATCACTGCTGCTCATTGCTATTTGCTGAACGTAGAGGCAGCAAATATTCATTTCAGATGTGGCCAAAAAGGCTATTTATAGCTATGTTATTTTATCCATGAATAAAAGATTTTAGGAAAGGGAAAAATTTGATGAAACTTTGAAACGTCCTTACCCAAAGATCTCTAAAACCTGAAAACAATGAAGAAGTGAGTTTATTCACCAATGAGAGCACTCTGTTTGGGGAGTTTATTCACCAATGAGAGGCCTCTGTTTGGGGAGTTTTTTCACCTATGAGATGGCTGCCAGGGGTCTCGGGTAGGGAGTAGTCCCAGGGGAGACCCTGACTCCAATCCCATGAAGCTCAAGGACTCATGTGTCCTCAGGACTCCATGTCGTCATCAGATGGGGAGCGGCAGTGTGACTGGAGTGAGGGTGGGCAGGTGCCATCAGCATCCACGAGTCCGTACTTGAACTGCTTTTTGTACTAAGGGGTTTATTTCACCCATAATAGACTGTGTTGACTTCAAAGCAGCCCCTTCACTTGTGGGGTGATAGGCCAGGAGAATAGAGCTCATTAACAATTGTCCTTTTCAAATGGAAATTGTCCTGCCTTTATGCAGGGTGACTGGAGAGCCCCTCATAGAATTAATGCTTTCTCTTTTCTCTCTGTGATTCTTTGGGTCCTTGTATGATTCAGAATGGAGACGGGAAAAGGGAGAGAGAGTGAATTAAAGAAATATTCATAACACTTTTCTCCTAGCACAAGTTCAATGGGTCAACCAAGATACTCAGAGACCATGCAGTCTCAAAGAATTGAGTTCCCTCGCCAATGCCCCCCCAAATAATAATATAAGACAGCCACATGTTTGCAGGTCAAGCATTTAACCATCTGCTGCAGGGTCCACACACACATACACACAGTAGGCTGAGTTGAGCAACAGCCACATCTTTTCATCGAGGAACCACCAGGTCTGAGCTACTCTATGGCCTCTTACACAATCACTTGGGAGACCATATGCTCCGCCTGCTGGAAGTAGTGTTTAAAACTCAAGCCCAGCTACTCCAGAATTCCAGGGACTTTGAGGAAGGGGAGCTCCTGAGTGAGGGCAAGGCCAGGTGGTGTTCCTAGAGATGCAGTTTGATTTGATCAAGGACTAGGTCAAACAACAGCTCTAGGCGTGGCCTTCAGGGGTTTGTCTCTCCAGCATGACCTTAACATGCGTGACCTTCCAGTCTCCTTGGGATCAGACAGCCTCTTGCTCCTACACCCTTTGTCCCCAGGGTCCCTGTCCCCACAGAGAAATCCCACTGGGAGTGGGGCTCCAGGCATCAGGACAGAGAAAGAGGAAGGACGTCCCACACTGCTGAAGGGAGCCATGGGGGAATGACGGCTCACCAGATGAGCATAATGGGGGCTGCAGAGAAATTTCAGGACAGGGAAACGACATTTAATGCCTGAAGGGAAAAACCTGTGGCAAAAGCTTTGGGATGTATTGCTGTAGTGGGAGACCTCGGTGGGGCTGACCCTTCAATATGGGATACACGTTAATGGACCCAAAATATTGAAAGCAAATATTGACTCCAGCTCCTGAAAAGACTTTAATTATTTATTTTGAATAATTTGATACTCAAGTAAATTAATGCTAAAGCATTTCTCTGTTTGTGCCAAATCAGTGCTTCTCAGTGGGAACTCGGCCCATCTTTGCAGGCAAGCGCTCACTCTCAGTAGGCAGTCCATTTCTGCGGAGTGCCATTAAGTTAATTTCAAAAAGAACCAGTAAAGGTATATGGAGCAGGCAGTAATAGCATGGAAAATATCCAAAATTACTAGACCCAGCAACAGAACTTGGATGCCATTTTCATGCACTAATAATTTGTAGTCTACATATTGAAGGTAACTATAAACTGACTACTTTCCCTGCTAAAGCATTCGGGTAATTAAAAATACGCTGTTAGTTGTCTACCTTTCAACATGGGGGAACAAGATGCCTTTTTTCTCTTCCTTGGTAAATGCAGTTTGCAGACCGTTATCCAAAGCGATGCTGAAGTCCTTTGTCATAGGGATTATTTCAGGGTCCTTGTTTTCCTATAGGAGCATCGGGTAGGTTTGCCCACCAGGCCAGAGAGCAGAACGGAGATGCTGTGGCGGAAGTTCTGGGAAATGGTTTCGTTTTAGACGTATTACTGTGTTAGGAATTTGTTAACGGGGGCAATTCTAGATGAACCACATAAAATTGAACATCTGACAACAGGAGGGCCTCACCAAAATACATCATATGCTTTTGTTTAGAAGGGAAATTTAGAGAACATGGGCAGGAAAACACTGTCAAACAACATTTTTAACTTCTAAGACCAGGTAAAAAGAAGACAAAGTATTTGAAGTTTCTATGAATCTCCTCTGTGAGGGTACTTCTGGCTGCTTCACGGATTTCCAGGAGGAATTACTTCTTTTCACTTCTATTTCATCCCCAACAGCCACTGTTTAGGCTGTTTTTATAAGCTACCCATTTCTATAAATCCCTGTAGAGAAGAGATCAATTTAACCAAGGAAAGTTTAAAAAAAAAATAAGCAATCTTTTTACTATTCATGAAGGATATCAATATTATAGCAACCAGACTCGGCCACAGTCATTGTTCCTTTCCCACGCCTGCAGAAGGTGTAATTTCAACAGTACAAAGCCATTTAACTATTAATTGGGTCTAAGCTATAACCATGCAATTAGTCAAGTAATCACTCCAAAGGACGGCGACTTTGATCTTCAGAGGGAAGAGACGTGAAAATGACAAAGAAGCAAAGTTTCATTCTAGGCTTTCCATGTAATTTTGGTTTACCTCAATTGGAAGTGTGGGTGAGTGCTTTAATTACAGAGACAATGCAAGGTGGCACCAGGGAGGGCCGTGGCTTCCAGACCCACTTAGTGCTACCATCTGGGGTGGATCTGTTTAAGGCTCTCTCCAAAATTATCAGATGGATTTGGTAATTCTCTGGGTAATTTACCCAAAAGAATTAAATTGTCTCTTGAGGTTTCAACAGTCCCTGGAGAGGCTGTATCTTGGCATTTTAAAAGCAACAGCACAGGCCAGGCGCAGTGCCTCATGCCTGTAATCCTAGCACTTTGGGAGGCTGAGGCGGGCAGATCACAAGGTCAAGAGATTGAGACCATCCTGGCCAATATGGTGAAACACTGTCTCTACTAAAAATACAAGAATTAGGTGGCCTGGTGGCGCATGCCTGTAATTCCAGCTACTCGGGAGGCTGAGACAGGAGAATTGCTTGAACCAGGGAGTCAGAGAACACTCCACTGCACTCCAACCTGGTGACAGGGTGAGAGCGAGACTCTGTCTCACAAAATAAAATTAAATTAAATTTAAAAATAAAAAAATAGCAACAACACAGAGGCCTGAAAGCCAAAGAGTTGGAGACTCAAAGGCAGATTCCATACCCATCTGCAGCTCCCAGAGCTAGACGGACTCAGTATCTTTCCATCTGACATCTTGCCTGGGACTGGCTTTTCTCTTAATCCCTTCCATGTCCTGTGGTCAGCTACAAAATACAGCAGACTCACACCATGTGATGTTTTAGACCACAGTGGGGGTTGTTTCTGAGGCTCCTTCCAGAGTTTCTGCCTTCCCAACCTCCCCAATGAATTCAGGTTATGTATATCATATACATATAAGGTCTGCCTTCCTGACCTTCCCAGTGAATCAGGCTATGTGTATCATATACATACAAGGTCTGCCTTCCTGACCTCCCCAGTGAATCAGGCTATGTATATCATATACATACAAGGTCTGCCTTCCTGACCTCCCCAGTGAATCAGGCTATGTATATCATATGTATGTATCAGTCAATAGTTGGGAATATGCTTGAGCTGACTTCCTCAGTTTCCCCTCCACAGCTCCCTGGGAAGCTGACATCACCACCACTACTGTTTAGGCAAGCGAACATGAGGCGCCTTCCCCAAGATCACAAAGCTAGGTGGACTGAGAAGTAGGGTTCGAACACAGCTCAGATGCTGCTCAAGACTCATACAGAATCTGTCCAAACTTCACACCCTAAACAACACACAGGTGTGCTGGTCTGGGCTTGGGCCCTGTGCCACATCCGCAGAGCTAGGGAAGTAAAAGAAGAAGTGGGAGGTGTTGGAGGCTGTGGACGGACTCCATGTCTCCCCTCCCCTTCCCTGGCAGCAGACGTGGGTGGTCGCATCTACAACATGAGTTCAAAAGAATTGAAAGTCCTTTTGTCAAAATCTCTCCCTCACTCAAGGCCTGACACTGAGCAAGAAATTCCCACCTTTCAGTTTCCTCCTTTAGGCTAAGTTGCATGTCTGAAAAGCTCTGAGAAGCATTACATGGGAGGGGAGGCCCATTAACTCAGGATCCCCCATTAGCCCACATTTCCAAATTTGCACTCAGCAGGACCCAAAAGGAATGACATTCAGTACTGGAACATCTGGATCAGAGAAAAAGAAGGGAGGGAGAAGCCGAGAGTACTCATGGTGAGAAATAGGGCAGAGGGAACTTTCCCCAGGAACTGGGAAGCCATTCATTGGCAGTGCCAAGTGCCTAGACTGGATGAAGGAAAAATATGAAAGACAGACAGAGAGAGAGAGAGAAGTGGACAAAGGAGAAGCGGGAAACACCTCTGGCAGCTGATAAGACCAAGAGTGTCCATTCCCCAGCTTTGCCTAGGATGGACATAGACAAGCCAAGACGATAGAAGTCACCCTGGTCCAGGACGCTTTGCAAAGGCAGCCAGCATGGCAGAGTAGAAAGAGTGATTGAGAGCTTGCCAGCACCATCTCCCCTGCCATGGCACATGGTACCACCATTAGAAATGAGACCTGGGTGCCTCTTAGGACAGGAGGGAAATGACTTGGATATGTCTCCTTCTCTCTCCCTAGTGCAAAAGATAGCACTACCACTGAACCAGGAAAGATATTGGAAAAGCCTTCGTAAAAACCCTGAGATGCCTGTCAGCCAATTCATAAAACCCTGAGTTGCCTGTCAGCCAAGGGTGACCTCCAGGACCACTGCACAGGAGACATTTTCTTAGGACCTTGAAGGTAGCTACAATGCAAGGTGATTTACCTGATGTTGAGCTTTGGAGTGAGAAAGTGAACCCTCCAATTTCCCGGACGTCTGTCTAACCAGATGCAGAGACTCAGCCTCTTCCAGGAAGCATCAGGATTGGATTTGGGTCTGAGCGGCCAGCTTTCAGCAGGACTCATTCTGTGACTCCAGGTCAAACTTGCAAAATGTCTTCTGCAGATTAAGTACAGACCCCTGGATCAAACCCAAATGTGGAGGCAAGGAAATCCACTTGCAAATACAATGAGGGTCTTAGACAGATTTCTCAGGTTTAGTGTGTGAACGGACGTCCTGGAAACTAAATCTGTGTTATACCCACTCCCATCAGTAAAACTCAAAACTGTGGGCCGTATAGGAGTTTGTAACTTCATCTTCTATAATCCATTTCACACAAATTGCACTCCAGCTTGCTTCGTGGGCTAAAATAATACAGTCACTTACAAGAATTCACCCACAGAGTTAACACAGGCAAATGCTTTGGTCCCATAATATATGAAGTCAATGCTTGGTTTCTCTACGATTCAGGCACATGCACACAAACACACACACACACACACACACACACACACACAAAGCAGTAAGAGTAGGTTTTCTTTTATCCAGTGCTTTTACTGTATAGAGCAAAAGCAAGGGCTATATTTTATTTAATACAACATTTTCAAACATTTTGTCCTACTTTCTCACACAGCACCAAAAATATATCCTACATGGTAGGAAAATAGAGTTAGTGTAAACAGAGGTAAAGTATAGCTTGCTGAAAATGTGCAGAATGGATTTTTGCTTGAAGGATGGAGAGATTCAGGATGGAGGCAGCAACTCCTCTCCCCCCCATAGGGATGCCCGGTAGGCAGTGGAGAAAATGTAGTAAGTACAACTAAAATTGGATTTAATCATTGCTACTAATAAAGGGCCAAGGCTATATGGCAATTTACTGTGCTGTCGGCAAAATGAATTGCTTAAGGCACATTAGCAGTACATTAGATAACACACCCAGTAAGTAAATTATGATTAAAATAACTATAGAGTAAAGACTGTACATGTTCCACCACCATAACTCTTCAAAAATCTTTTAAAGATACCTCCCCCAGTGAATCTGTTTATCACCTCCTACAATTTTTATCAAATTCAATCAGCATATTTCTTACTCTATAAAATGTTTTTGATTGGTCTTTTTATTTTTTTTTCCAATTGGTAAATGAAAGAATGATGTCATATGACAGCATTAAATACTATTAAACAGACCATAACTAACATCGGTTGTATAAATTATACATAGGCTGACGTTTTTATGCACTGTGTGAAGAATTGCTTCATGGGTTGTACAATCTTTTCCAAAACAAGCTCCTCGGAATAACACGACTGCTTATGTTTCATGGCTACAAACGGGTAACTGAATTAGCATTCATTTATGAAGTTTTCACAGGGAACCCTTCTCATTCAAATACTTGTAGATTATAATTTATTTTTATCTGAGGCATAATTTTTCATGTGGCAGTTTTGCCAAAATCAATAGAACCGGAGCCAAGCCCTGTTCCCTATTCCCAACTTAGACCCTCCTCTTGGCTGCAGCCTCCACGTGTCTTCTCTAGCTGGGAAGGTAAACAAATGAGTCTGCCTCATAATCATCATCGCTGCCAAAGTGCTGAGCTGAATATTATTTTTTACCAGTTCAACCCACCGCACTTGGAACTCTATTCACACACATTTTAAAACGGCTTTTTGCGTTCTTACGCGAGGAGTGCAGGATCTTTTTATGTGGCGGGAAAACAGCATATTTCATTTCTGATTCACAAGGAAAGTCCACGCCAAAAGTGTCAATGACAACCCCAGGTTTCGAAATAGCCTAGATTAACACAGAGAATGCGCAGAGGCTTGGGAAATCCCCTTCTGGAGGAAGGGGTCGTATCAGGTCCCCTTTGTGCCTGCAGACAGTTGGACCCTGTCCCAAATCAGACCCAGCGTTTTCTTATAGACATGGGCAATGTGCGAAGACAGCAGGATCCAGCAGAAAAAACACTGAGGTATTAATCAAATAAGAAAGTCTAAGGGCAACCAGTTTTCCACAGTGTATGATCATAGTAAATGGATGAGGATGAATACCCTGTTTGCTGTGAGCTTAAGTGCGTCTGAATAATCCTGGTGATGTTACAGGGACTTTTGATTTCAGTAATTTCTTTTATATGGTGAAAATTCTTTTGTTGCTTTAATTTGCAAAGGTTTTCTTCCAACTTTCTGAAGTCCAGACAGTACCATGTACCCAAGCGAAAAATGAACCAGGAGATATAAATTGAGCTAACCCATGTATAAAGTGCTGGGTGCCTAAGAGCTTGACAGATACGGGACTGCTATTGTCATTTTTGGAATTTTCGTTGATACCTCTGTTATGGCTCATGCTCAAATGCTGGGTAATGTTGACTCTGGTTCTACATATTTGGGTGTATCTCTAGATTGGCGAGAATGCACTCCAACTATGCCTGTGCCATTTTTGTCCATTTCTCTATACATTTCATACTTAGCCATACTGCTCTAGCAAATTCTGACACCCACTAGAATTTTACTTTAGCTGAGATATTTTGCATTTGCTTATAATTGAAGAAAACTCTCTTTGCTCACCTAGGAGTTAGTGCAGCTTATTAGCCCAGCACACCCAGCACAGATCTCAAAACTTTGTGAATCCTAAATTATCACCCATTCTAGGTTTTGAGTCTAAAGCAGCTTGGACAAAGGGGCACATTCCCTGGCTGTGGCTTATTGTGGGCATGCAACCAGATACCTGGCAGATGCCCTGCAGAATACTAGAGATGGCTGACTTAGGACCAATGAGAATTTCAAAATAGGAGAGCCAATATGCAGAGACAGCTACTATGTCAGGGAAATTATGTGTGCACACGAATGCATATATTCATATGTATGTATGTGGATTGTATGTGTGTGTATGTACGTGTGTATATGTATTGCATGTGTGTGCACACATGCATATACATCAGATTCAAAGATGGCATTTTATTCCTACTGCAACTATTAAGGCTTTTTTGGTAGCTTGTGGACACAGCTCTTTTCACCCTGGCCTTCCCCTGTGAGGTGCAGCTGGATTGTGAGAGGCACCCTTAACTCCCCTACTGGAAGTGATCCAGAAACACCACAAAACCCCAGTGGGCTTCTCTGAGGCTTCTGAGTCAGGATGGAAAGAACAGAAGCTGGGGAATAGTGGTACATAAACTCAGAGCCCAAGTGCTGCCCGTGATGCTCCTCGGTGAGTGCAGAAATCTGAAGCAAGTCCAGATTTAAAATCCTGGGGGAAGGATCAATGAGACAGAAATGATCGCATTTAATTTTTATACTTGGGACCGTAAAGCAAACGACCTCTTTGATTATTTCAGCATTACTGAGACATAAGATGAAGGAATTCTAAGAATGAGGACACTTTCACCCCATGACCCTATCTGTCCCAAAGCCTTCACTTACTATCTTTTTGATGACTCACAAATCGACATTTTGGCCTGAAACTCTCTCTTGCGGTCCAGACGGGCATCTCACAACAGCTACCATGCTCCAGCACTGAGCAAGTGCCAGGCAGCTTCTAGATGCTTCCCTTGAGTTAGCCCGATGCTGGCAGGGGAAGCAGAGGCTCAGAATGGTTAAGTCCAGGCTCTGCAGCACTCGCTGCTATCAGCGTGATGGTCTCAGCACCCGCCACCTTCACCCCAGTGTCCCACAGGCACCTCCAACTCTGCATGTGCTACAGCTTAACTCTTCTTCCCACTCCAAATCTGATTGATGGCCTGTGATCCCTCCCTAGAAGAACGGGACCTCCTACCCTCAAGGTGAGAACATACAGGCCATGTGTACCCAAAGGTGGGAATCCTGGGGGCCATGTTAGAACTGTCCTTGCCACAAGTCAAAATCCGAAAGCACAAAACTTTGGCCAAGCTTTGAGTCCGTGAAGACAATGGTCACCTTTGGCAAAAAGACACTTGGGGAGAAAGTCTGGGTTCCAGCCTCCCCAGGAACCCTAGCATGAGGAGGGCACTGGCTGTTATGGCCATAGTCACTACGATCTAGCAGTGTGTATTCACTGGCACCCGCTCCTTGCCAGGCACTGTGCCCTGTGTCCCTGATGGGCATCACAACAGTTTGCCACGCCACAGGAGAGCTTCAGTTATGAGGCAGAAGTCTGCAAAGAAGGGTTGGAGTGAACCACGTCTCCTCTTTGATACGGGCACTTGAATAGACAAGCTTTGATGTAATGGCCTGGAAATTAAGGGATGCACTAAAGGAGCTGCCCTCTGGCAATGGAGGGCAGGATACAGGCATCTTCTGTTGATGGCATAGTCATCCCTCCTGTTGGCCAGTCTGTGGGTAATTCTGGAGCAAGCTGCCCAGGAAGAAGGGACTTGACTGCCCTAGGCCCAGAGGAGGGCTAGTTTACAGAGATACCCCTGGGTATTTCTAAGATTCTCCACCTGAGAGGCACAGGTCTGAAGAGGCCAACTCGTGGGCATGGGGTAGTTCATCTTCCATCTCCCGTGGGAGCAGCCCTGCTGCCTCAAGTCCAGGGGTCAGCAAACTTTTTCTGTAAAGGGCCAGGCAGTAAATATTTTAGGCTTTGCAGGTCTCTGATGCAACTACTCAACTCTGTGGTTGTAGCACAAAAGCCACCATAGATAATACATCTAACAAATGAATGTAACTCTGTTCCAAAAAAGACTTCATTTACAAAAACAGGTGGTGGGCTGGATTTGGCCTTCGGACTGCACTTTGCTAACCTGGCTGGAGTTGCCAGCCCTGAGTGAGCAGGGTGAGGCAGAGGCAGGAGTAGAGTTGACTCCTGGCTTTCTTGTTCTTGGGATTCTACTTCTCTGTAGGTTTTCACATCGCACCATTCCAGGCCATCACTTAAGCCCGGCCACCATCACCTCCCATGGGGTAGAGTGGAATGGAGAGTGTCCTCTCCAAATTCATGTCTACCTAGAGGCTCAGAATATCACCTTATTTGGAAACAGGATTATTACAGGCATAATTAATTAAGGATCTCAAGGTGCAATCATCCCAGATTTAGAGAAACCCCTAAATCCAATGAGTGGTGCGGGTATTTATCAGAAGAGGAGAGGATGCAGAGATACAGGGAGAAGGCCATGGCGACAGAGGCAGAGATTGGAGTGACACAGCCACAAGCCAAGGATCACCAGGAAGAGGCAAGGGAGGATCTTCCCCTAGAGTCCTTGGAAGAACCAGGATTCTGCCTACACTCTCAAACTTCTGGCCTCCAGACCTATGAAAGAATGAATCTCCAATGTCTTAAGTCACCCACATTGTGGTCATTTGTTATGGCAGCCACAGGACACTGATACAGTTGGGCTATCTTAATAGCCTCTGAACCAGAATTCCTCTCTCCAGCATACCACAGCATTCCCCAGCCTTCCTCCACAATGTAGCCAGAGAAACCTTCCTGAAATATACATCTAATCATCACATAGCCAAATGCTTAAACCCCTTCAATAGAAACCCCATTTCCTACACCATGACCAGGCTCCTAAACATGGTTCCCCGCACACCTACACCTTCACTTCGCTCCATGCACACCAAGCCTCAATCACACCGAGCTGCTTGGAATCTCCTAGTTGCAGTACCAAGCTCTTACCTCCCGGTGTTGGTATGCACAGCTCCTCCATCTGAACTGCCTGCTGGCTCCCTCATCCTGCCACTCTCTCTCCTGCAAGATCCCTCTTAGAGGGCATCTCCTCTGGACAGATATCTTTAGCCACCAGTGCATCATACCCTAAAACTTGACTCAACTCATTGACGTGTTTTCCAAACTTCTGACATCACCACCCTTCCCTAGGATTTTCCACATCTCTGCACAATTGCACAATTGCACTTTATTTTATTATTTGTAAAAAATAAATTTATTCTTTTTTTAATCAAGTATATTTTGAAAATAAAAATCATTTGTACCATTATGATAAATGGGGAGGGGGGGTCCAAACTGCTTTTTAGAATAAAACTGTAACTGCAAATGAAACGAAGCAATGTTATCGACATTAGAACTAGATGCTGGGGAGGCCTATTTTCACACTAGGAAAAGAGACTGGCAAGTGAGAGCCTTTCTCTCTGTCATTATCAGAAGGACTCAAAGAGAATCCACATGGACATATTGTAGCTTCCTTCCTCTTTGATTCAATGCTCCTGTACCCCACGCTGTCCACCCCTGAAGTCTGCTCATCTGGGAGCCTCCCCGCCTCTTGGAAACACTTGTGTTTTTTCACAGCTGTCTCCCCTCCTAGCCTCTAATCTGATCTCCTGGGTTGCAGGACAATCCCCACCACCTTGTGCAATGCTGGTATTTTTGTAGATGACCAATTAATATTTGTGATCTAAATGAGTGAAAGAAAGACTGAGAAATACCCACAAAATTCTGTGGCTAATCAGACAGTCAATGTGCCCTATTCTCCCTGTTAGGCAGGGAGGGTCATTGGAGCCCTGAAAGCACATTGGGGCAGTTCACACCGTGTTCAGAGAGGACCTTGAGAACTCTTTGATGGGGCCGCCCAGCGAACTGTGGCCTGCTTGAATCTAGAACCAGATGGGTGCAGTAAAGGGCCCACTTCCTGGGCTTGTTCCTTTCCTCATTCCACTCCTGTCTGTAAGAACATGGGAAAGAGCAGACGAGAGCCTCACTTAGTATTTAACTACAAACCAGGTCCAAAATGAAATAGCTATCTGCTCAGACACACACATCAGTCTGCTTCTGATACCATAAGACCATTGTAGGGTCACCCAGGCAGAATGAGCTCAGACCTTTGCAAGGAAAACCAGGTCTGTGGCAGCTGTTGGCAGAATGCCAAGGCAGTGAGGGATTTGTGCTAAAACCCCTCTCCTCACCCACTTTAGCAGAGCACCGGAGCACTCAGCCCAAAGCCTGCCTTTCAGAAGTGTGTGTGTGTGCGTGCACCCACATTCACATGTGCGTACGTGTGTGCATAGTGGGGAAAGGCGGGAGGTTCTGTGCATGGGAAATTCTTCTTCTAATTGCACAATGTATTTCATGCGTCTTCCTCCTCCTACAGTAGGATGATGTCCACAGCCACTCAAAACCTGGGCCTGGCCACAGTGGCAGGTAGCATTTACCACTCAGAAGGCATTTTGCCGGTTTCCCAAGTTGAGGATGCTACCTTTCTGTGCAGTGAAGGATGGCCTAGGCCTGGTCTTTCACAGGGAAATTAAGACATTTTGTTTGCATATTGAGCTTTTTGCAAGAAACAAGTCGACTTCAGGATAAGTTTCATGTTCTAGATGCTTTTGATTAAAAAAGAAAACAAAACTAACGAAAAAGAATATGGTGTGAGGCTTAGCATTGTGAAATGAGAATCAAGAGATGTGAGTTTGATTCTCAGTTCTTCTGCTGCAAAGCTGGGAGATTCTGGCCCTCAGAGTTAGTATCTTGAATGTACCATTTCTTCACCTATACTTAAAAGGTGAAATAGTGAACTCAAAGGCTGTGCAAACTCCAAATTCTCGTTTCAGGCTTTTTGGAAATTATAGGAAAGATGCGTGTGTGATGATGATGGCCCCCAGAGCTTAGGCTGGCATGGAGACACAGGGTAATCACCCCAATGAAAAACAAGAGTCCACATGCCCTTAAGTTTATCCTTGCCCAGGAGTTCATTTTTCTGTCCCTCTCTGACCCAAGCTTTTCCCTTCAGCTTGCTGTCAGAAGCTGGGATGAGCTGGAAGGACCATGAGGCAGAGCAGTCCTTGAGCAAAGTGAACGTTTTGACACTTCGGAACAATCTATTGAGCTCCCACTCTGTTTCACCACGATTCTAGGTGCTCATCTGTTAGGGAACAAACAAAGACACTTCCTTCCATGGAGAGACATAAAATTAACCAGAAATGTCAAATCATACCTCACATAGCAAAGTAGCTGGTAACTGCTATGGGAAAATGTAGAAAAATAAATGGAGTACGGCAAATTGGCATTCAGTGTGGTGGGGCAGGCTGCCCATCGACAGATCCTCAGGGTAGCCACCATGAGAATGGGACTTCCGGTCAAGGATTTGATGGGCACGTTGGCTGAGCCATGAGATTATCTGCAGGAAGTGTGTTCCAGCAGAGCTCAAGGCCACTGACAAGGTCCTGAGGCCGAGCCTGCCTGGGCTGTCCAAGGAGCAGCAAGGAGGCCAGAATGCCTGAGTCAGGAGTGTGGGGGCTTAGAAGCATAGGGGATGATTAACTGCATGTGGTGACTTGGCTGGGCCTCAGTGCCCTGATAGGTGACAAACATTATTCTGGATGTTTCTGTGTGGGTGCTATTGGCCGAGGTTTACATGGAAATGAGTGGATTTGAGTAAAGCAGTTACCCTCTATGATGTGAGTGACGTCAGCCAATCAGTGGAAGGCCTGAATACAACCAAAGACTGACCTCCCTAAGCAAGGGGGATTCTGCAACAAACTGGAACTTGAACTTGCCCTCAGACCTGAATGGCAGCACTAGCTCCTTCCTGGGGTGCCAGCCTGCGCCAGCCCACCCTGCAGATTTGGGATTTCCTACCCTCCATTAACACATAAGTCAGTTGCTTAAAATAGATTTCTTTCTAAATATGTACCATCCCATTGTGCTTCGGTGGAGAACCCTGACTCACCCAAAACAGACACAGAACTGTGGGTATCTTGCAGGCTGCGGGAAGACCTTGCTCACTCCCAGGCAAAGCCCTGGCAGAGTCTCCACGGGGGCTGAGGGCGGACTGCTTTGAACACCTTCCTCATTCACAGGACAGCCAGCTCCTCAACACAAGAAGCTCTGCAACTCCTTTGAGGATAGGGAGTGGGAAATAAAGGGTCACAAATTTTATGTTTGACGTAGCTGTAAAACTGCCTCCCCAGTTTGTGAATAAGATGGAATAACCTTTTCACCAAAACAAAACAAAGCAAAACAAACAAACAGAAAAACCATGCTGTACACAAAGAGCATCTGATTATGTCGAAGAAGACTCACGCAGGAGGCAGGCAGCTCGGGATGTATCTCCACCACAGGCCCCTGCTCCTGGACGGCTCAGGAAAGCACACTGGTGAGGGCATCCCTCTGCCCAGTCCCACTGGCCCCATCTGAGCCACAGCTAAATCCTCTATTTCCCAAGTCCAGCTTAGGGCCTCTTCCATGAAACTGTGGGAACCCGCAGGAGGAATTTTCTCTTCCCTGCTCTGTTCTTCCACAGCAACCTACGGACATCAGGGCACGTCCCTCTGCCATTTGGGATCCTGCTTGCTAGGACTTCCAGGAACCCAGGAAATGTTGGCAGGAGGAAGGAGGAAAATAGCTGGTGGATTCTGATGGTGTTGGAGAGCAACAACATAACCACTCCTAGGCCCTGCTCAAGACAGCTCTGCCCCTGGTCCTTCCAGGTCATTCTGACTTCTGACGGCTAGCTAGAGGGAAGAGCTTGGGATCAGAGAGGGAATTTTCTGGAAGCCTCCTAACATCCATGTCCTCCAGGGGATAGACCTGGACACCTTCTCTCATACTCCACAGGAGGCCCCTCCCCTGCAGGCACCTGGCTACCAGCCACTGTCAGCTTCCACTCCATATGCAGCAGCTGATGCAAACTGACTCAAGTTTTTACATGACTCAAGTCCTAAGTTGCTGGTTCAGCATTGGCTTTTTTTTTTTTTTTTTTTTTTTTTTTTTTTTTGCATTTATTTCAGCTTCAAGGAATGAGTGTGTTGGAAATCCTATGCACTAAACTGTTTTTGGAAACAGATTCTATCACCAACTCCCTCTTGCATTCCCAAGTTCACCACAGAGTCTTGCATTCAATAAGCATCGACCCATTAAACACATTATAGAGTGCAAGAGAAGCACACAGTTATGAGAAATAAAAATAGGAAAATATGTTCTAATGATTAGAGGGAGGCTCAAGATGAAAACACTGTTCTTCTGTCAACATAAAATAAAACACCTTTGCATCACACAAGAAATGAGAGAAAAGGCCCGCTGCCATCTGTAGTTTTACCTTCCCAAGCCCAGCCAGAGCCACTTGGCTCCCCACGTGCCAAGGATTTCACAACGTCAAAAATTCTTTTCTTTTTTCTTTTCTTTTCTTTTTCTCTTTTTTTTTTTTTTTTTTTTTTTTGAGACGGATTCTTACTCTGTCACCCAGGCTGGAATGCAGTGGCACGATCTCAGCTCACTGCAACCTCTGCCTCCCGGGTTCAAGAGATTCTCCTGCCTCAGCCTCCCAAGTATTTTGGATTACAGGCACCCGCCACCATGCCCAGCTCATTTTTGTATTTTTAGTAGAGACGGGGTTACACCATGTTGGCCAGACTGCTCTTGGACTCCTGACCTCAGGTGATCCACCTCAGCCTCCCAAAGTGTTGGGATTACAGGCGTGAGCCACGGCGCCAGGCCCAAAAATTCTTAATGTGGATCTTAAGTCGAGAAACAGGAAGAGGATCAGGAACAGTGAATGTTCATATCCAAGTTAGATGTTTGTTTTTCTTTTAACTTCTTAACTCTTGAAACATCTTATCAGTGAAACCACAGAGAGATACTTCTCTCTCATTCGCATGAAATAACAGACCACAGCCCTTAAAATTAAAATAATGAAAACACTCAGTAACTCTTGATGTTGTTAAATACAAGATAAATATTTCAATCCTTCTTTCTTTGCCAACATTTTTTACATATTTGTGGAAACATCCAGGGAAAACTGTATTCCGTGAAGGAGAAAAATAAGATAGAGCCAGGGGAGTTTTAATTGAGAGTCTCTTACTAAATTGCTCCCTACGTGCAATCTTCCTCTTGGATAAGCCATGGCATTTTCAGGGGCAAGATGCTCCTGGAACTTGGCAGTACTCTTTGGCACTTCCTACAACTGCCCACAAATATAAAGAAGGGAAATTCCTCGGTTAAGACTTACCTCAATGCACATAAATTTCATCTCTGGTAAACAAGTAAACTTTTGTCCCTTGCATAGAAGGAATTCTTAGATTCCCTCGTGGCTTCATGGGGCAGCCAGCATCCCACCATAGAGGCCAAGCCATTCTCCCATTAGCCTCCTCTAAGGCCAGGGGCATCTGAACATGACTTGAGAAAGAGGACATCTCTGTTACAATGTCCCTAATTGACCTACACTCTCAGAGGAAAAACCCACTGGATCCAATGACAACACTTAAAGGGGCAGAACCAATTTTAAAGTCTTTTCCCACTACAAATTTTAACCCCAGGCATACGGAATAATTCTTCTGAGAGAGATGCTCTTTCTGGCTTTTATACCTCTCTCATGGAAAATTCTGTAGCATACAAGGTTTTCAGAAGGCGTCACTTTCAGGCATCAGAAGAGATCTGTGGAAACTAATAAGCCAGCATAGAGCCTTACACTGCAGATGTTCAAAAAACACCAGCAGAATGATAGTGTCTGGTGAAATTCTCCTATGGAGATCCACAGCTTGGACAAACTGGAGTTGATAGTCAAACCATTTATGGATTTATTTGTTCACCATGTTTACGTATCTAGAAGTAAAGAAATTAAGCTGTTCTAAGATTAACAATTGATTCTTCCCCAAAATGTCTAAATTGGCTAATAATGATTAATTTATCAAAAAAAGGTCTACCCAGGCTATAATTAGGATTTGGAAAATGGCCAACTCCCTTATTAATGTTATCCTGGATGATGAACACACTGAATTCTGCTGGCTCAGCAGACTCTATACCAACCCAGTAATACATGAATGGGCCAGGCCTCTCAAAAGTTCAGTAATATTCTAATAACAAACAGCATTCGGACAGAAATATTAGCTTTTGGGGATCAACGAGGTAATACTTTCAGCCCATTGTTAGCATGATACCTGCCGGGGTGAATGTTCGTTCAGATGTATGTCTCAAAAATACTCTGGGGACTGTCAAGAAGTAATATACCCACCCAAGTTCCAGGATTTGTTAGAACCAAGGAACGATGAAGGTGAAGGAGTGAATAGAAACAGCTAAAGCCTGGGCCAGAGGGAAGCATAGATGTACTGGAGTTCTTTGAAAATTCACATTTGCTTTCAGTCATTTAAACTTCGCCAGGACTGACCCTAGCATGAATCCAAACGGTCACGTGATGTGAGGGCGTTCAGTGAGTTGCGGTGACAAAATGAAAGCTGTCTTAATCTTGCAGACCTAGTCAAATTATGAGACAGGAAGCACCAGGTTCTCTCGTGGGCTAAACAAAAAAACTCGCAGACAAGACATTGCAGCCTCAGTCATCCATCTGGCCGTCAGCTTCACTAGGTGTGCACCATTGAATGTACCCACAGCAGTGGCTGCCTTTGCCAAGACAGGCAAGGATGTGAATGTGGATACAGAACGGCTGTGGCTGTGCACTTGGTTGTAGATGGATCAGGAAGTGAATGAAAATGTGGATGTTGCCGGGCGCGGTGGCTCACACCTGTAATCCCAGGACTTTGGGAGGCCGAGGCGGGCGGATCACCTGTGGTCGGGAGTTTGCAACCAGCCTGACCAACATGGAGAAACCCCATCTCTACTAAAAATACAAAAATTAGCCAGGCGTGGTGGCGCATGTCTGTAATCCCAGCTACTCGGGAGGCTGAGGCAGGAGAATCCCTTGAACCCGGAGGCGGAGGTTGCGATGAGCCGAGGTCACGCCACTGCACTCCAGCCTGAGCAACAAGAGTGAAACTCTGTCTCAAAAAATAATAAAAATAATAATAAAGAAAAAAGAAAATGTGGATGTTGAGATGGAGGCAGACAGGCGTGAGCCTGCGCATACAGACAGGGATGTGAATGGGGACGTAGATAGGAATATGGTGGGGGTTGGGGATATGGATGAATATGCAGGTGGGGAAGGGGTCGGGGATGGGGTGAGGATGAAAATGGATGTGGATATACTTAAAAATAGGAAGGTGGATGGGGTGTGTGGGGGGCTGGGAACACATGTGCATGAGCATCTGTGTATGAATGTGGGGTGTGGAAGAGAACAGAATCATGCCATTAGCAGTTTGTGCCTTACCTCCAAATGTGGCAGCTGCGAAATCGTATCCCCTCTCGGGATGGGAGTCAGCCTGACCAGTCCACCTTCTCTGCCTGATGTCAAGCATCTCCCATTTCTTGGGGGTGTTGATTTATAGTATAGATATCGAGTTTTATTTGGAAATTTTGTGAGTTGCGACAGTCCAGTGCCCTTTCTTCTGACCACCCAGATCGAGCTTCCCACCCTACTGGACTGATAGTCTATAGTCAGTAGACATTGACTAATAGTCACGGTCCCCTCACATCATCCTACACCTTCAGGAAACCTGTATCCTAAATGGGTGACAAAACAGACAGCTGTGTAGTTGAAAAGCGAGAAACATTATGTCTTTAGCCAGCTAGTATAAATATTTCCTGCAGTTGGGGCACACATTATGATAGAAACAAATCTTTAAAAAACTATCGCTTCCATTGTAATTTATATCATTTAAATGCCTGCTAGAGCTGGAATTGTTTTTTAGTACCCCAGGTTTACAGTTGACTTGTTTCCAACAATCTTCTCTATTGACTTCAGGAAAATACCCCTAACTAGTGAAGGTGCACCTGGCCAGTCGCCTCCTCTCCTGCTACTGGAATGAGTCAATAAGTCAATTACGTGTTCAGCAGACATTTCAATGCTGTGGGCCACAAGAACCTTACAGCCTCTGTGCGACACAAGCTACACAGTCACTCACACTGTCACTCGCTGATTGCACCATGCCTGGAAAATTATCCCAAGATTGCATAAGATTGATGGACAGATACCCCAGCCTCACTTTGCTGGAGTTAGAATGGCATTCTTCTGCAGTTCTCTGAGATGCTGTGTGCCTCCCCTGGGAGCCCCGGGGTAATTACACACCACAGTCACCATGTGCATCTCCACTGTGGGGTGGTTGGAATCAAATTCCTCCCCACGCCTGTCAGGGTAATGAGTTGAGAATCCCTCTGAAGTTCTGAACTTAGCTGGTGAGCTCAAAGGTCTGAATTTCTTCCACATGAGCCTATGGGACTCTCTTCTTTTTGACTGAAAGGCCACATGACAGATTTGGCTAGGCAAGCGGGGGTCTTCAAAGAAGTGTCTTTAGGTTTTGTCACTGTTCCAGCATCTATGTGAACGCTTCTTCTGGTAGAATTTCCCATTATTATTATTCTCGCGGAGACTAGTCAAGGGTCACCTGAGAGAGGCTGGCTTTCAATGGAATTCCACAGTCCACAGGGATAACTGCATGTGTGGAGATGTCTGTCTTTTCTCGTGGGAGGCCCCACCTGTTGGAGGTCTGGCTGACAGCTCAGGAGGGGAATTGGGGTCTGTGGATGTGGGTGAAGCATCACTTCAGAGCGTAGCTGAGCCGGGGAAAGTTGAACTGAGGTCTCCTCTGCTGAGTCTGTGTGAGAGAAAACCCCTCTGGAGTAGACTCTGTGTTGAACAAGTGGCAAGGCTACTCCAGCCTGGCAGGCTGTCAGCCAGTGAGTTAGGTCTGATGGGAGTGGTGACCACCTGGGTCTCTCTGCCATTCCCAATGGGTCAGTCAGGGCTCCCAGAGAACAAGGAGGCGATGTCTCTTTTGGTATGGTGGCCTCATTTAAGTTGGAATGGGGGACGAAGCAGGGCCATGCCAAGTTTAAGAGGCTCTAGAAGGAGGGGGTAATAAATCATTGCCATGTGTTGGCAACCAAAGTTTAGCAGCAAAGTTTATGATAATGGTCAGAGCCACTGGGCAAGTCACACAGATTCACCCATTGATTTGCTCTTTATGAATCAGGTGGCCATTCAGGGAATTCATGAAAAGCCAACTAGAGGGGGACTTTTTCCAGGTCTTCCTTGGGCACTGGAAAGGTCTTTAAGGTTATGGGATCCTGCAGCCCAAGGACTGAGATGCTGGGCTATGCCTTCTGGCCAGCACAGGGCCTGGGGGCAGGAGGAAGAGCTCTCCTCACCAGGGGGGCAAGGGCAGAGCCGAGCTGACCCTACCTCCTCTGTGTGTAGACAGAGACATATACAGTTCTCTCTCTCTCTCTCTCTCTCTCGCCATCTATCTCTGTATCTATATATCTATGTAGAGAGAGACGTTAAGAACTTAGCTCATTTAATTTTGGGAGCTGGCAAGTCTGATATCCACAGGGCAGGCCGGCTGTCTGGAATCCCAGGCAGGATATCTGCATGACAGTCTGGAGGCACAATTCCTTCTGCTCTGGGAAGCTGAGATTTTTATCTTAAGGCTTTTGATGGATTGGATGAAACTCACCCACATTATCAAGTACAGTCTCCTTGACTCCAATCAACGGATTATCTACAAAACACTTTCCCAGTGACCCCTGTACCAGTGTTGACCACATTAGCCAGGTGCCACAGCCTAGCCAATTGACATGTAAATGCAAGCATCATACCCGGCAAGGCCCAGGTTTCCAGACACCAGCACTGCTCTCTCCGTCAAGTCTGTCTTCCCACCCGGTGATCCCTCACCTGCCCTCCGACCACAGCCTGTCTGGAGAGCACTGTCTTCCCCTCTTTCCCATATGTCCCTGGTATTTCATCTCCTGCCCCTGCCCAGACCTCCAGGTCACCCCTTGGGGCCCTGCCCTGGGTGGGAGCAGGCCAGTGATGGAAGTCCACCACGCGGCCTCTGACCTCCCTGCCTCTGTGCCAGCTGCTATAGCTTCCACATATTGTCCCTCCCACAGCCGCTGCATGTGCACCCCTCTTTGCGTCAGGCTGGGACAAGGTGCAGGTGTCCAGAAGGTTTCCCGTCAGCAGGACAGACTCAGAAAGCAGCACAGTCTCTGCAGTTGGAGGCAAGGAGCAGGCAGAGGCTCTGGGAGTGGGGAGTGCCCAGGGCACAAAGCGGAGCAGGGTGGAGAAGGCGGAGGGGAGGGCACCAGGAGAGGAGGAAGGTTACTGGTCTCTCTGAGGGAGCCCCAAGGATGTGCAGCCACCAATCGAGGGGCTCAAGATCAGCCCCAGCCCATCCCGCAGACCAGCCAGCATTTCTGTCGACTGCCTGTCCCCAGTACTTCCCTTAGCAGGGTAAGTGAAGATACGTCTCAAACGTATCTAACACAATGAAGAAATGATATATGGGAAGAAATCCCAAACAGGCTTTCTCGTCTGGAGGTAAAATGCTGACACGTCACGTGAGGAGGCCACAGAGAAGCTGCGCCCACACACTGGACACTGCTGAGGCCGGGCAGAAAGCCTGGTCAGATCAGTTTGCCCGCCCAGGCTGGGACCCTGCCCTGCATCCTGAGGACACAGTCGGTGGTGATTTTCTAAGCCCAGACTGAAAGTTCAGGTCTCCTTTCGGCTCCTCCTGGTACCACCCCACCGTTAGGGAGGAGCTGTGTGCAATCCAAAGGCTTCAGAGGCTTATGGGAGTTTAGAGACCTTAGTGCCCACCACTCCATTTCAGAGACAGGGAAGCTGGGCCCACAGAGGACAGGCCCGGGCCCAGGGCACAGTGCTGGGACCGGGGCTCGAGACTTTTCCCATTATATTCTGAACCCTAAATCAAATAATACGCTAAATAGCAGATGTTCAATGTGCAAGAAGGTTTGCTGAGATTCTTAAATGTTTTTCGTATACCTGAACTTCAAACAACTCTTTTTTATACAACTATGCCTATAAAACGGTGCCCATCGACCGGCGGGGGCAGGGGGGAAGGTGTGGTGGCTAACGCCTGTAATCCCAGCACTTTGGGAGGCCGAGGCAGGCATATCACTGGAGGTCAGCAGTTTATCAGCCTGGTCAACATGGGGAAACCCCGTTTCTACTAAAAATACCAAAACATAGCCAGGTGTGGTGGTGGGCCCTTGTAATCCCAACTACTCAGGAGGCTGAGGCAGGAGACTTGCCAGAACTTGGGAGGCAAAGGTTGCAGAGAGCCGAGATCGCACCTTTGCACTCCAGCCTGGGGGATAAGAGCAAAACTCCATCTCAAACAAACAAACAGACAAACAAACAAACAAAAAATGGTGCCTGCCCATCCTCATATATATTCGAAAGAGCATCAGGAGGAAGGCTCCTGCCATCAGCCACTGCACTGAGGAGAAGAGCAACCCCGCTATGCTACACCCACCTGGAGGAGCCGGGCTTCACGCCACCCATTGGGAACAAAGATTTCTCCCATCTAGTGAAGGAATTCTCATTCACCAAGGACTTCCTCTGGGGAACCGTGCTTGTGTTCTTCCAGGTTCCTTGTTACTTTGCAGGACGGTTTGAGATTTAATCTATTTGGATGATACAACAGCGGGTGGCGGTCGGGGCTTCCCTTGCTCTCCATGTGGTGTGGTGGTCTAATTTAAATTGGAATGGGGAACGAAGCGGGGCCATGCCAAGTTTAAGAGGATCTAGAAGGAGGGGGTAATAAATCAATACCATGTGTTGGCAGCCAACGTTTAGCAGCAAAGTTTATGATAATGATCAGAGCCACTGGCAAAGCCACACAGATTCACCCGTTGACTTGTGCTTTATGAATCAGGTGGCCATTCAAGGTAATCATGAAAAGCCAGTTAGAGAGGGACTTTTTCCAGATTATCCTCGGGCACTGGAAGGGTCTTTAGGGTTATGGTGATCATGCAACCCCAGGGGCTGAGATGCTGGGTTATGCCTTTTGGGAGACCCGGGGTGCTGGGGCAAGAGGAAGAGCTCCCTTCACCAGCGGAGGCAAGTGCAGAGCTGAGCTGACCCCACCTCCCCAGAGCATTTTTGGAAACGAGCACCACGCCTGTGTTCTGCGCCAGGATATATTTTGGAGTGATGGTGGTTGGAACCATTTTGTAATGTTTTGGGAAGCAGATTTGGACTTGTTCCTCCAATGTGGGAGCAATATTCATCTGTGAGAGGCTGGAAGGAAACCATGTAGAGAACGGAGGTGGGGAAGCTTCGAAGGCAAACAGGCAAGAGGCGTCTGTGCCCAGTGTCAAGAGAAGAAGATGGGAAGAAAACAGGAGAGAAGGGCTGGCCTAGTTGACATCGTCTCACAATATTAGAATTGAGAAACAGAAAATCCAAAATGCTGCATAATCCAAAATTTACTTCTAATTGGCTATGGAAGGCAACATGGAATTCCTGGAAGCAGGTCACCATCTTAATTCTATTTTTTGGTCCATATTGAAGGGAACATTTCTGGAGGAGATATCAATGCACAGCCCCTGGTACAGCCCACGAGTGGAGTGTGCAGGTGGCAGGGTCCTCCTGGGAGTCAGGGCGTCCCCGGGGGTGGTGCACAAATGGAAAGTAAAGAGCCCCCAAGCACGGAACAGGAACAGGCACAGCCCCACCAGACACCTTCCACGTTGCACAGGCTCTGAGTCCCACGCCCATTCAACTCATCCGTGCCCTCCTCCTCCCCGAGAGGGGCCCCGCCTCTGAGGGAGGCTCCCCTTCATGCTCCTGCAAGAGCTGAGACGGCAGAGTGACAAACTCGCTCGGGCTTCTGCACCCAAATCTAGGGCTGTCAGTCTCCACAGCCTGTGCCCACTCCTTCCTTCAGGCCCACGGTGGCTGGTAGTGCCAGTCCCCTAACAGGAGGCATTGTTTGGCACTGAAAGTAGGTGAAACTCCTGCTACGGGAATGGAGATGAAACTCACTCCTGACTGTGAAAGATTTGCCCAGGACTCTGAGGCTTCTTCCCAGGCACCCAGGACAACTCTGGCAGGCTGGAGTTCAGGGTCCCTTCCCACCTTTTGACCAGGCTGCCCAGTTTCCCTGCGCTCTAACTTGCTGTCCCAGCAGGAGGGCAGCACACCCGTCCCTCACCTCGGAGCAGCTCTGTCCCTGCCTTGTCCTCTGCAGAAGGAGGGTAATGGTGATGCTGATCCTTGCTGATGGGTTATCTGAGCCTGGCCTGGCATCTGCTCAGGTCATCTTCAGAAGGACCGTGAGGCAGGTCTTGCCTGATACAGGCGGGGTTCTCTGGAAGCTGACACTGACATGGACTGTGGGGCACAGAATATTGATTAGGGATCAATACCTGGGAAAGAAGGGGAAGGATGGGACAGAGGGGACAAAACCTCCACCAACTTAGCAAGGAGTTCTGGGGCAACCAAGGCCTGGGAGAGTTGGTTCCACGTCAGGAGCAGAAGGCCAGGCCTTCGCACCCCACCTCACTCCATCACCTGCTGTGACCTGACTGGGAAGGGCAGAGTCTTGGCCCTGCAGTTCCTGATGGCTGGAGGCTGTGTGCTGACCACACCCTGCCCCCCATCACTGGGCAGTGGGGGTCTGAGAGGCGCATACCTGTGCTACCAGGCTTGTGCTACCCTCACTCTGCAGGTGAGAGAACCGAGGCACCGAGACATTATCCACTGCTCCCAGGGTTGCATAGTGAGCTGGTGAAGGCTTCAGTGCCAGGTAGGCCAGCTCAAAGTTCAAATTCCAGCCCCTACATTACACCCCTGTCCCATGGGTGTGGCACAGTTTAAATGAAATAGAACCTGTAAAATGCTCAACCTTGCACCTCACCAATCTAGTCAACCAGTGCTACCTGTAATATTACCAGAAATAATCATTTCTGCTCTGGGCCGGAATGTACAAGGGACATAAAAATGGTTTCATGAACCACATTGCACTGTGACATTGCAAACAGCACTGTCCCAGGCAAGGCGACAATTAGTAAGAATTTGAATCTCCTTCATTTACTTCTCTGTAAACAAGAAAGTTGTACTTGGTGCCCCAGGGCACTTCCAGCCCTGATGTCCAGGATGTGCTGGCCCTTGGCACTGCCCTAGAGAGCCAGCCTTGCTCTGACCTCAGGGCCAGGCCTGGCTGCAAGGTAAGCTGGAAGTGTGATTCCTGAAAAGGAAGATATCCCCCAAGTAAGGATTATGCAGCCGGGGACAAGGTCCCACAGCCCAGCTATGCACTTGCCCTGCTTGGATGCAGGATGAAAGGAGTATGTCGTGGAACAAAGCCAGAAGCTGGAGAAGTATGCTGAAACCCTTCAGAACTTCACAGCCATCTTAGCTATGTCTGGAATTGTGTTACTTGCAACATCATGGCCACACGAGTGACTGTCAGCACTGCCCCAAGACGGACAAGGACGCGGACTCACCCCCTGTGTGACCTTGAGTAAGGCCTTAGCCTTGCTAAGTCTCTGCGTTCAAAACTGTATCAAGACAAAGAAGACAATACCTAGCTGGAACCCAGGCCACACACATCACATCATGGGCTCAGCAGATGTACGTCCTGTGCGTCTCCATGCACATAGAAGAGGTGAAGAGGGGAGTGTGTCTTCTGTGTCCCCGTCTTCACCTCCTCTGCATCTCCTCGCCTGCACTGAGACAGACTGCGAGGGGTCTCACCACTACCCTTGGTGCCCTTTGAGAAATCATGGAGAACCAGAAATGTGCCTGAAAAAGGACAAAATGATCACCTTTCCCAAAGAAGAAAGAACCAATCCTGAAAACCACAGCCTGCTCAACTGGATGTGGACGCCAGATGGATCCCTGGAGGATTCTAGACACGCAGGACAGAGGAGGCAGTGACCCTCTGAGGCATCACAGCAGCCGTAAGCAGGTGCACCCACAGCCCCACCCACCCCCTTGCTGTCTTGCTTACTGTTCCGAAAGAGAAGGAACGCTGTCATAAGGTTGAATCATCTTGGTTTGGAAAATGTATTCATCTCTCGAGGGCGGTATGGGGGAGTTGTGACAGCAGAGCACCAGGGGACCTACGGTGGACAGTTTGGGTGCTCCAGCTCTGCTGCTGCTCACCCAGCACTCCATTTGGGACTTCAGAGAAGCGGAAGAGAATTGTCACTTGTTGAGCCCATGATGTGATGTTTGCAGCCGGGGTTCCAGCTAGGTATTGTCTTCTCTGTCCTACAGATTTGAACGCAGAGACTTGCAAGGCTAAGGCCTTGCTCAAAGTCATACAGCCAAAGATGTTGGAATTGAGAGTACAGACAGGCCTCCACTTATAGTGGTTCAATGTATGAATTTTTGACTTTTTACGTTCAGTAGAAATTGTACTTTGAGTGCCCACACAACCATTGTGCGTTTCACTTTCAACACAGTATTCAATCAATTACATGAGATCCTCAAGACTTTATTATAAAATAGACTTTGTGTTCAATAACTTTGTCCCACTGTAGGCTGATGTAAGTGTTCTGAGGATGTTTAAGGTAGGCTAGGCTAAGCTATGATGCTCAACAGTTTGGCTGTATTAAATGCATTTTCAACTTAGGAGGTTTTCAGTTTACGATGGATTAATTGGGATGTGACTTCATTGTAAGTCTTGATGCATCTGTATAATGATAACCATAAACCAGAGATGAGGACTGAAAAAGTACTGACAAACAAGAAGAGAAACAGAGACTCAAACAGCCCAGGAGATGAGACCAGGGCACCTGAAGCCAAGTGTGCAAGGAGGAGCGTGTTCTGGGAAAATCCTGAAGACAGGGGCTGTGTCTGCAAGTAGGCTTTGCTGTGTTCCTGCCAGTAAGCCAAGGGGGCCAGGGGAGGGCTGGCCTTGCTGAAGTGACCAAGGATAGAGAAAACATAAGGCGGTTAGTACCTCCATTTTACAGGTGAGGAAGTAAGGGCAGAGAATCTATGCACTTTACCCAAATTCAGAGAGATGAATTCTGAGTCCAAAACCAAGGCCTTTGGTCCTCTCACTAATAAAATTGGAATTATAGCACATGTTCCACTTAACTCACAGCAATCTTTGGAGGATCCAAGTAAGACCTAGTTGTGATATTTTTTATGTGACTAAGACAAAAGAACGCACGCCAGGGGCCAGGGCCCAGCCCAGGAAAATGGATTCACTGAGGGCTGAGCAGTGCTGATCAATGAGTGAATGTCACCTAGGAGGCCACGGTGATGGGCTGCTGGCTGCAAGGCTTTGTCCTGACCTGACCTAGCGCCTCATTGCGCAGACACTGGAGATGGCAGGCGTGTAGGCCAAGCAGTGTAGGGAGGGAAGTTTTGCTCTCATGCTCAGTTATAGTGTAAGGCTCAAAAAGAGCAAGCTGGGTTGAATGACACGAAACCAAACACAATCCAAGAGGAAAGCATGGAAAGCTCTGTATTTAGGTTTTTACAAAATCAATTATACAACCACAAGATGGGCGGGGTGTAGCTTTACAAATGTTTGCATGAGAAATCACTCCCTGATTTTTCATGCAAATGTTTGTGACACGGTAGCAAAAAAGTGAATTGCTCTGGCTATGGTGGAGCTTCCAGATGGAGGGAGAGCGACACTGCAGCAGGGTGGTCCATTCTGGGCGGCGCATTTTCAGAGGAAAATTAACACCATAGACTGGATTCAGAGGTGTGTAATTGAGGCAACGGAGAACCTAGAACTTATGTCTTATGAAGGGCAGATTGAAACAGCCATTAGTTCGTTATTCAAGTCAGGACTTGGGGAAGAGGGACATGAAAGTTGTCTTCATACAGAGAAGGTAGGAGCAGACATCAGAGCTCTCCAAAGACACCATGAGGGCAAGCAGCCTGAACTTTGAGAGGCCAGCAGTGTTTCAATATCAGGAGGACCTTTCTAACAAGGTACTATTCCTGAAGGCTGGGCAGCCTTGGATGCTGGGAACACGGAATGGAAGCAGGTAGTTCATCTGCCATGGACAGTGCCCTGTAGGTCCTTGCCCTAGGGAAGGGCTGTCCTGAACTGTAGTTGAAAATGAGGACCCTTTAGGTCTGTGGAGGGTAGACCAGTGGCCCAAGAGTGGACTCCAGGCACCAGGCCCTGCCTTTACAAAAGCCACTATTCATCCTGAGCTCCTGTCAATACTGAATTTGAACAAGGCTTCCCTGGCTGAAAAATGAAGTTCGGAAACCACAGCTAGGGATGGGTAAGAAGCCCAAGCAGCTCGCAAATGTGACTTCCCTCCAGCCTTGCAACCAGCACACAGACACATGGAGGAGTTCCAGAGTCCAAGCCTGGATGTTGAGAAGAAGGACCAAGAGACAGGCAAAATGCCTGTCCGGAAAACACTTCAGGAAGTGCAGTCACAAGATAGAGAGGTATTTACAGGTGACAGAAGTATTAGTATGTACTTCAGTTGCTTCTTACCAACAATGTGTTTGTTTGGGTATAATTTGGGACAATTTCCTAATTACATGGAATATTTGAAGCCATGGGCATATGTTTGTCATTGACTTATCTGTGAAATTGGGCTTCTGTGTGCTGTTTTTCATTATATTCATTGCAACTGTGTGCCCTGTCTAACAGAAATAACCCGGCACTGATGGAGACAGAGTGAAGATCTTGGAACGAGGTAACTCACTGGTTTAAATTTTGTTATGGTGTTGAATGTCCAGGCAAAACACACAACTCAGTAGAAATGCAAACAGATAATGCATCCAGGACCCTACTTCAGTCACACCCAGAGCAGCAGGAAGGACAGAAAGTTCCAGAGAGAGCCATGTGCCTGGCTGAGGCATTTCCACTGCAGGAACAATGTGATGTGACTGAGCGCAAGGCCACCTTTGGGCTTTTACACCACAGTTCACCTGGTCACGTCCCACTGCAGGTCCATCTTGGGCACTGACTGATCCATCCACCCACCAAGGGTTTGCCAAACTGGAGATCCCAGAAGCGGCTGAAGCTGTGGTCCTGCCACAGAGTGTCGGGGCTGGCAGAGCAACAGTCATCACGTCATTGGATGTGAGGTTGGCTCAGCACCCAGGGTGGGAAAGGCCTGGGGGAAGGTCCTCACAGGGAAAGCAACGTCCACCCTGGCCGTGGATTCAGGAAGAGCAAGCTCCCAGAGAAACCTGGGGATCCTGGGCACGGTGGACTAATGAGGGCAGAAGACGTGCTGTGGACAATAGGGAAAGGGGCACAAGGGCCAGGTTAGGAGGTGCCTTACTCAGAACATGCCCTGAGCAACAAGGATTGATTTCAGGGGCGTGGGCAGGAGGTGAGTCCGTTGAAGGTAGGGTTTGGGGAAGATTGATCTGAGAGCCGTTTATACTCTAGAGAGGTCACTGTGGCAGAGGAAGATGCTGGAAACTCAATTCAGTCATCCTGGCTTGTCTGAACTGCAAGGAACCTGCCCATGCATGTAATAAATGCTACCTGGCCACTGAAGTCTGGCCATGGAAGAAAGAATCTCCACGTGGGCAGTGTCATGGCTGAAATGTGTCCTAATGCCCAGTACCTGTTGATATAACCAAATGTGGAAACTAGGTCTCTGCAGATGAGCAAATTAAGATGAGATCATTAGGGGCCAGGCGTCGTGGCTCATGTCTGGAATTCCAACACTTTGAGAGGCCAAATCAGGAGGATGACTTGAGAAGAAGAGTTTGAGACCAGCCTGGACAACATAGCAAAACTCCCTTCTCTACAAAAAAAATAGAAAAATTAGCTGGGTATGGTGTCGCACACCTGTTGTCCCAGCTACTTGGGAGGCCAAGGCTAGGGAGAATAACTTGAGCCCAGGAGGCTGAGGCTGCAGTGAGCCATGATTGCACCACTGCACTGCAGCCTGGGTCAGGAGGGTAAGTCTTTGTCTCAAGAAAAAGACGAAATGAATTAATTAGGGTGGGTCCTCATCCAATAAGGACTGGTACCCTTATAAGAAAGGGACGTTTGGACACAGAGACAGCCATGAGCATAGGCAGAAGCCACATGGGGGTGGGGGCAGAGATGGACATGACACTTCTTCAAGACAACACTCAGGATTGCTGGGCACCTCCAGGAGCTAGGAGAGCCATGGAACAGACTCCTTCACAGCCTCAGAAGGAACTAACCCTGCCGACACCAGGATCTCAGACTTGCACACCCCAGATCAGCGAGTAAAGAAGTATCTGTTGTTGAAGCTCCCAGTGTGGGGTACTGTATTACAGCAGCCCCAGGGCACCAGTACAAGCACACCCCAGTGGTTATCTCCTATCAGGAGAGGTATGCCGTCACCTGTCCTAGGAGCTGAAATGGACTTCAGTGTGCACCATATGGATTCTGTGTGGGCTTCTTAGTCCCTAGGCAAGAAGACTGACCATGAGAAAGTCTATCTCCATTGGATCTGATGCCCATCCTCATGTTGCTGACCATCAGTGCCTCTTTCCACAAGAGTTACCATCTCAGTGTTTTAGGGCAGTAAGGACCTATATTTCTGACTTATAAATGGGCAAACCAAGGTTCAGAGATAGCCCTTGGATAAGGTCATACAGGCTGCAAACCAAGGTTCAGAGATAGCCCTTGGATAAGGTCATATAGGCTGCAAACCAAGGTTCAAAGATAGCCCTTGGATAAGGTCATACAGGCTGGCAGGGGTCAGCCACGGGCCATGGGCCTGGAAATAACAAGTCATGGGAATTTCCACATTTTAGAACTCCCACCCCAGAATCATTTAGTTTTCAATTTTGCAGCTTGGTTATTAGCAAATACACAAAAGTCCTTTAATTAAAAAAAAAAAAAAATGGTAAGAAAACCTTACATTTTACCTTTTCTTTTTAATAAGAAATATTTTTCGGGGCCAGGAGCAGTGGTTCATGCCTGTAATCCTAGCGCTTTGGGAGGCCGAGGAGGCCGAGGAGTTTGAGGCCAGGAGTTCAAGACCAACCTGGCCAATATGGTGAAATTCCATCTTTACTAAAAAATACAAAAATTAGCCAGGAGTGGTGGTGCGCACCTGTAATCCCAGCTACTCGGGAGGCTGAGGCAGGAGAATCACTTGAACCTGGGAGGCAGAGGTTGCAGTGAGCCACAATGGCACCACTACACTCCAGCCTGGGACACAGAGTGAGACTCCATCTCAAAAAAAAAAAAAAAAAGAAAGAAAAGAAAAGAAAAAAAAGAAAAATGCAAAAGAAATATTTTTCTGAAGATTCTTATCATGGTCCTGTAATTATGTTTCACATATCGCAAAGGTTCCCATTTGGGTGGCAAGAGATTATGTCTGGCCTCAATTGTTTCTTACTCATAATGTTGGGGCTCTGTGGCTTTGCTTCAGCCCTTGGGGAAGTGATGGCTCTGAAGTCTGAAGCTGATCCAGGATAATCCAGAAACACCTCCAGCCCAGGCAGAGCTGCTGCTGTGTGATTGGTGCTATGTGCCTTGCTGGCTAGGTGAGCACACTGGTGCTGGTGGCTGCATGTATTATTCAAAGAGGAGAGGGCTAATTTGGAAGTTTTGCTTCTGTGAGGCTGGGATGCTACCTGCAGAACAAGAACATAAATCACACTACACTGGTTTTAAAATCATAGACCTCCCAATGCCTAGCACTTGTCACTGGGGCATCTGTAATGGAGGCCTCATCCCCAGCAAGAGGAGAGAAACCCCAAGCAATTTAACTTGGAAGTGTGGACACCCCCATAAGGCAGAGCACAGCATCAGCACTTTTGAGACAAAGTTACTAGATGTCAAGGTTTGTTTCTTGGGCTTTGTAATGGTGAAGCATAAACTAATACAACCGAAACACCTCCTTGTTGAATAAATGAATGCAATAGAAAAAATGAAGTCAACTGCTTGAAAACTCAAGATATCTAAGCAATCAGATACTACATCCCCCCCAAAAAAGTCTCCGCTATTTGTTACACCACTCACCCATCCAACAATATTTTAAAGCACTCACTGTGCAAGAGAGGCTGTATTATGTGCTGGAGTTAAGAGATGAACATAGCACGCATGGGTCCTACCCTGGAGAAAAATAAGATAATCAAATAATGCCAGGTCTAGGAATGGTGCCAGTTGTGTACAAGCGTTACACAAACACAGAGACTGGAAGACTAGCAAACTGGATTTCAAGAAACATTTCTGGGAAGAAGTGAAATTTGCATCAGACCCTGGAATAGAAGAACAATGTGGGTGTAAGGTAGAAGAAGAGGAGGTTGTGCAAAGTGACGGAGGTATGAAAGGATGACATATTCAGGGAAGAGCCACCAAAAATGCCTGGAACCACAGTGGGGATTGGGTCTATGGGGGGACCCCTGGAGGCTGAAAGACAAAAGATAAAATATGGATTATAGCTGTCCCCCTCTGCTAGATTCAGGTTGAACTTAATCCCATGGACCCTGGGGAGTTATGGAAGGTTTTACAGCAGGAGAATTGCATGAGCCCATTTTACCTAAAGACTAAAGACATCTACATATTTTTGAGACAATTCAACCACAAAAATAAAGGCAGGCTTGCTCATGGAGGTCGCTGTAAATTCCTAGACCGCACATCAGAGGCATAGATTTAAAACTTAAAACTACCTCTCTGTGACCACACCCAGCTGCTGGCCACAGGGTGGTGGCACTTTTTCCTTCAAAGGTTTCCCCGCATCCTGATTTGTGTAACTCTTACAGTCACACTCGTTCTGTGGGCTTTGTCCTACTTCTCAGGCCTTTTATATGGGGACAGCTTTTAAAGAAAATAAAAATTCCTCTTGCTTCTTACAGATTGGACTTGATTAAATATTCCACTGATTAAGGGTAAGCAAATGTCAGCTTCAATATCATAAAAAGAGAAATGAGAGTTCATACAGCAGCAAAGCAAACAATCCATTTTCATACTTTATTAGAAACATTTATTGCTGTAATGACTACATTATATTAAGCAAGCAGGTGGAAAGGTGTTCTGTGCATGATATCTTCAAATATCTTTATTCTGAAGACCTTATCCCTCCAGTATTTAGACAGATGTTTTATTCCCTGTACCAGAGTGAGGGCTTGAGATGTTGTGATTTCAGCTCCTCCACAAGCACTCAATGATCACGGCCTATTCTTGTGTTTCAAACAGTGGGAACCCGTTCAGTGCTCTGCACAACATGAGGTGCTCTGGGTACAAATAGCAGAACTCACTGGACACTGCCCAGTCTGCTTCCAAAATCCTTGGCTCACATTCTAAATGTACCTCCAAGTTTTTCCAAGTCCTCTATAATTTGACAGTCACATAATTCTGCTCTGGAGTCTAAAGCCAAAAGATGAAGAAAGGACTGGTTCTTTCCCTCTACTGTTTATGTCACTTTGAAAACTCTTGGAAGAGCATCTTAAAGAGATTTGTTAAGCTCTCTGTCCTCTGGTATGTGTCATCTGTAGCTGTGTAACAGTATTACCATGAACTCAGTGGCTTAAGGCAGTATATATTTCCATCTCACAGTTTCCAAGGGCATGGCTTTGCTGGGCTCTCTGCAGGGCTGTGATCGACGTGTCAGCCAGGATTGGTTTTTTTTTCTGGGGACCTGACTGGGGAAGAGTGGAGCATTTATTTACCTGTGGCTGAAGGACCAAAGGGCTCAGTTTCCTGATGGTTGTTGACCGGACACTGCTTTCAGCTCCCCGCCACATAGCCCTCTCCATAGGACCCTCAGAACATGCCAACTTGCTCCTCCAAAGCCAGCAAGGCAGACATTACAGTCCTATGGAATGTATTCACAGGCTTTTCATCAGCTGGCTATGTTCTATTGGGTAGAAGCGTGTCACGGGCCTGCCTACACTCCAGGGGAGGCATCCCACAGGCAGGGAAACCCCACGGGCAGGGAAACTGCTGCTAGCAGGATTGTGAGACCACCTGAGGGGCTCTCTGCCATACCTTCCTTAACTCTCTTGCTGTCCATTGGAGCACCTAGTAGAGCCTATTTTAACCACAATGTCCTACCACAGAATTGAATTCTTTCCAAATTTTACAAAATGGGAAAAAAATCCATTAGTTTACTAAATCATTTCTTTCTTTAACGCCATAAATTCTGATTTTCATTCTAGCATAACTTTCCTGTGCATATTAAAATCCTTAGTCTGCATAATTTACAACATTTTAATTTCTGCTTTTCTTTGGCAAACAAAAGTGAATGTATCAGAGATTCTGATTAGGAGACAAAGTGGAGTATTTGGACTCAGCCAAACAGCAAATATTTATTGAACACTTGCCAAAACCTCTGCAAAAGCACCCTGGAAAACAGAAGAGGGGACTCAAATAAGGCCTCTGCATCCAGAGTTTGAAGAATCTGTTCGAGCAGGAGATGAGTATATGAAAGGAATTGACTGCTCGGCTTCTCCCTCAGTTGACAAGCAAATAATTAGAGACAGTACTTCCTGGCTGTGCAAAAGGCCAGACTGCACATGCAGGAAGCAAAACCATGGCAGAGAAAAGCAGAGGTGCACACACAAAGCTGGCAGCCAAAGCTTCTGTTTTAGGCAGGAAGGTGGACTAGATACACAGGAGAGTCCTTCGCTCAAACCAACCAGACTCTCTATCGAACATAATTGTGAATGCATTGCTGTGTTCCCAGAAAGTAAAGAACATAGCCAGAGCCCCAGAAATGTGAGCTGAAATCAAAGCAGTGGGAGAAGGAGTCCTATGCAGAGAGGAAATGTACATGTGTGGGCCAGGGGACAGCCAGGGTGCTAATGTCAGCATTGCACTTCTAAAACTAAGCTTTGGTTTACTGACAGGATGGAGGAGCTGAAACTGGCACTCATAGATTCAGGCTGAGACTCTGGGGCCAGGCTAAAATTTGTCCAAGTCAGTGGTGGTTCATGGTTCCCAACACAAGCAAAATCTAATGAAAATCTTCTACAGAAAAAAATATACTCAATTAGACCACCAGTATTTTCAATGAGTAATATCTATCAAATACGAATTCACAAACAAAGGTTTCTCATGCATACAAGGAAACAAGCCACCGTATGGGAAAACAAATCTTCAAAATTAGTATTATACAAATGATCATAGGAATTATACAAATGCTTATGTGTTATAAATCAATAACCAAAACAAACCTAACAACTCCATGTGTTGGAAATTTAAAAAATACTTCTAAATGACATATTTATCAAGAAAGAAACCATAATAGAAGTGCTTAATATTTATAGTGAAAATATTACATATAAAAATTTGTGTGACACAAAAAAAGCAGTAAGTAGAGGAGAATATTCAGGCCTATATTAGTACATGAGAAAAGAGAAAAAGATGGAAATACAGAAAATATATAGAAGGAAAGAGTAAAAAGTATTTTAAAAGAAGATTATGAAAGCCAGTTCTTTGCAAATCAAATAAAACAGACAAATCTCTAGTAATATTTTCCAAGAACAAATGTAAGAGACAAAAACAATATTGAAAATAAAATGGGACCAAAGTACAGCTCTTAGAAAATACTTAAGACATTTAAAAAATACCATGAACAACTTTATGCCATGAAACTTTAAAACTTAGATATATTGGCCGGGCGTGGTGGCTCACGCCTGTAATCCCAGCTCTTTGGCAGGCCAAGGCAGGCAGATCACAAGGTCAGGAGATCGAGACCATCCTGGCTGACACGGTGAAACCTCATCTCTACTAAAAATACAATAAAATTAGCCGGGCGTGGTGGCAGGTGCCTGTAGTCCCAGCTACTCAGGAGGCTGAGGCAGGAGAAAGGTGTGAACCTTGGAGGCGGAGCTTGCAGTGAGCCGAGATTGCACCACTGTACTCCAGCCTGGGTGACAGAGCGAGACTCCGTCTCAAAAAAAAAAAAAAAAAAAAAAAAAACTTAGATATATTGGGGAATGTTTCTACCTAGAAAAAAAAGTTCCTAACCAACACGGACTCAAGAATAAGTAGAAAAATGGAAAGTTCTTGATTTCTAAAGATTGTTTTAAAATCCCCAAAACACCAGGCCCAGATGGTTTTTCAGAAAGTTTCACCAAGTTTTCAAGGAATAGATAATTTTAATTGTATGGAAACTCTTACACAGACTAGAATAAGTTAATACTCTTCGACTCATTTTTTGACCAGACGAGCCTGGTCACCAGAAGGTATCTAGACCAGGAGAGTACAAAAAAGGAAAGTCACAAGCCAGTCTCACTCATGAGAATTAGTACACAAACTCAAACAAAATATTAGCCCACCAAGTCTATCAAAAGAGATACAACATGGTGACTAGATATGTCCAGAAAAGCAGAGAAAATGTAATTTTTAAAAATCTATTCATGTCATTCATGACATTGCTGGGTTATAATATTAAAGCCATACGATTCTATCAATAGATACATACAAGTTTGACAAACATTTGACCCAGATTAACTATTTAAAAACATTTGGTAGCTTATGCAAAGCCAAAACAAGTATCATTTTTTTAATCATTTTCTCATGAATATTTCTCAGCACCATTTGACAAATGTATATAACAAACTCCTATATATCCAGCTACAAACAGATCATAGACTGAAGCATAAAGAGAAAAATGGTAAAGCTTCTAGAAAATAACACTTCAGAATATCTCAATGAATTGGGCTTAGAAAAAGTTTTCTTAAATAGGATAAGAAAAAACAGTATAAGGGGAAACCTCTTCACCTAAACAAAAGAATTGATAAGTTCAAATTCTGTATAATTAAGAATTTTTATGCATCAAAACTACATTGACAGTAGAGAAACAACCCAGTGAGATCTGTAACACGTAAAACCAACAATGGTTTCACATCCAAAATGCATCAAGAATTCCTCTGGATCAATAAGACAAAGACAGAAAAATGGGCAAGAAATTTGAAGGTGCATTTTATAAGAGTTTATCCAAAGAGCCAGTGAATATAGGAAAAGTGCACATTCTCATTAGTCATCACAGACATTTGAATTAAAATCCAACAGATGATCTGTACACTCACCAAAATGGCTAAAGTTAGAGACTGACAATACCAAATGTTGGAGAGGACACAGAGCCACTAGACCTCTCACACATTGGTGGTAGAAGAGTAAATCGATTCAGTCACTTTGGAAAACAATTTGGCATTATCTACTAATTGGATATATGCATGCACTATGACCCAAAATTTCATTCTGGTATATTTCCAACAGAACTGTTTGCTTATGTGCACCAAAAAAAAAAAAAAATGTACACCAGTGTTCACAGTAGCAATGTTGGTGAAAACCAAAAGCTTACCCAACGAGGAAGGTGTATGCATAAATTATAAGCATATTCATACTTTGGACTTTATAGCTTTAAAAAATTTACTGATTATAGGCCAGGTGCTGTGGATCATGCTGTAATTCCAGCACTTTGGGAGGCTGAGGCAGGTGGATCACCTGAGGTCAGGAGTTCGAGACCATCCTGACCAACATGGTGAAACCCTATCTCGACTAAAAATACAAAAATTAGCCAGGCATGGTGGTGGGTGCCTATAATCCCAGTTACTAGGGAGGTTGAAGTAGAATTGCTTGAACCTGGGAGGTGGAGATTGCAGCAAGCTGGGATCGTGTCAGTGCACTCCAGCCTGGGCGACATAATGAGACTGTCTCAAAAAAAGAAAACGAAAAAAAATCTACTGTTTATAGCTAGATTCACACAATGGATTCTCTATAGCTTTAAAATGAGCATATTAATGCACAGATATTTTGCAAAAATATGAATGACACATAAATAAATGAAAAAAAGGGATTGGTCTCATTAGTAGTCAACATAACTAAGGTGACAATGAGAAGCATTTTGCCACCAAATCTGCAAACCTAAGGAGGTCTGATAACATCAAGTTTCGGGAAAGTTGGGAATCAGTAAAAGATGTCATATATTTCTGATAGAGGTGAAAACTGGGACAGTCGCTTAGGAAAAAACTTGGCAGCATCAGGCAAATTTGGGGATTTGCACGTCTTATAGCCCAGCAGATCTCATGATGGGTACACACCCCAGTGAAATCTTTGCATATTTTTACTGCAATGTTCACAGCAGCTTTGTTCATTATAGGAAAATTAAAAAAAAAAAAAAAAAAAAACAACTCAAATGTCCATTGACAGGATATGGATAAATAAATGTGAATATTCACTCAAAGGAATATTATCTACAGTGTTGAAAATGAATTCTCTATTCTACAGCTACAAGGAACAACATGGATGAAAATTATAATGTTGAGTAAAAACTGCTAGCCACAGAAGATTGTGGGCTGTCTCCGAGGCAGGAGTCTTTAAAATACCCCTGGCAACAAGACTCTCATCAGCTGAGAACAGGTCTCTGGAGAAGAGGCAGCTGTGAGCTCTTAGCAGCCAACCCTTGGCAGCTGGGGAATGAGGGCACAGCTCTGAGATGCGCCCAGGGGGTGGCACTGAGGGCATCCACACCGTCTCCCATACATGACTGTACAGTGTTAGACTGTCCATCAGAGAACTCTCCCATTTACTATTTTCCACAGGTTCTTTAATAAAATATGTACTAAATAATGTATATCAATGTCAAGAACCACACCTTAAATAGTTTTAAACTAGTGCAATTGTTTTTTACTTTTTTTAAAAAAAATATTTTTAATTGTAGTAACATACACATAAAATGCTCCATCTTAACTATTTTTAACTGTGCAGTTCAGTGGCATTAAGCACATCGATATTGTTGTGCAACCATCACCACCTCCCATCTCCAGAAGTCTTTTCGTCTTGCCAAATTGTAACTCTGTTCCCAATGAGCACTAACTTTCCCACTCTCCCCTCCACCCACAGCTGGCAGCCAGTGTTCTACTTTTATTCCCTACGAATCTGACTGCCATAGTACCACATATAAGTGGGATCATGTAGGATTTGTCCTTTGGTGACTGTGTCATTTCACACAGCATCATGTACTCAGGGTTCACCTACGTTGTAGTGAACATCAGAATTTCTTTCCTTTTTCGGGCTGAATAATATTCCATGTTATGTAGAGACCACATTTTGTGTATTCACTTATCCATCAATCCACCTTTTTGGCTATTTTAAATAATACTACCATGAATATGAGTGTACAAATATCTACTCAAGACCCTGCTTCCAATTATCTTATTCATATTCCCAGAAGTTGAATTGCTAGATCGTATAGTAATTCTATGTTTAATGTTTAAAAATAATTCACCATGCTATTTTCCATAAAAGCTGTATAATTTTGTTTTTTTCTTTTAATATAAAGTTGATACTTTTTTCAAAACCCCATCATCATCACCACCACCACAGAAAAAAAAAATTTACATTATTTCAGGTTACCCTTTTCTTAACTTTATCCTTACCTACTCCAGTCGGCTGTATGTAAAATATCCATCATTTTGGGGATGTCAAAACTTGTTAAAAGGTCCATTTTCTTTAGATATTCTTCATTATTAATCATCTTCAAATGGGCTGTAAGAAAAGGAATTGAACATTATTTATAATAAAAACATAATGCAAAAAGACATTTCCCATTGCTTGCCTCTCCTCTCTAAAAGAACAGTCAGATGTAAAAAGCTTTGCAAAGAATCAGAGATTATCAAGTAAAAATGGTCTTATGATTACTAAAGTCAGTGAATTCTAGGTGTGTGTTTAGTATCATTGCTGCACAAAAAGCCTAGGCAACTATGTGCGATTTAGATAAAATTACAGAAAAGAAAGGGACAGAATATATGGGGAGGGATCTTGTCAACTTATATTTGTGGAAGGATTAAGAATTAGAAAGTATAAACTCATTTCAATTGCATTTATAGAATTCTGCTTTCCTTGGAGATGACAATTTCAAAGAACTTTGAATTCTTTAATACGGGCTCTGTCCTGAGCACCAGTGAACCTAAGCTTAGCCAATGGTGGCGGATGGCTACAGAAAAAGTGGCTAATTCATTCATTGCCTGAGCATTGGTATTCTCCTGTCATGTAGCAGGCACTATGGTAGGTCCACACTCATTTTCTCTAATTCTCGTAACAGTCTTGCAAATGAGGTTTTTGTTACCCGCGTTTTACAAATAAGAAAATTGAGGTTCTGAGAGGCTGCAGAAAAAGTCATGTTTAGGTCAAGGCAGAGTCACAAAGGAGCCTCGTATGCTCAGCCTGGCTCTTTCTGGAGTCTCTTCTCCAGGGATTGCTCCAGAGAGGGTCTAGAGAGAACAATTGTCCAGGGCCCCTGCAGATAAAGTTGCCTTTATTTTGTTCTCATATTGGATGCCAGTTTGGCTGGGTATACAGTTCAAGGGTCAAAATCTTTCTCCTTCAGAACTTTGGGAATATCACTCCAGCGTTTCCTCGGTGTGGCTGCTGAGTAGACCCACATCCATGTGATTCTTGGTTCTTCCTAAGTACCTGTGCATTTTATCCCTTTCTCTGAAAGCCCTTAGTAATTTCCCTTTATTCTCAGTGCCCAGAAATTCAGCAGTAACCAGGCTAGATGCACATGCTTTTTTCACCTACCCTGCTCAGCAGTCAGCAGTCTTTCGATATGAAGACTCGGTACTTCTTCAGCGCTGGGAAATATTCTCCCATTATTTCTTTTTTCCATGGCTTCCCTCAATTCCCTTTGTTCTCTTTTGTGTTTTGGGGGCATGGAGCTCAGTGTCTCTCCCAGGTCCCTGCACCTCCCTGGACCCAAGAACACCCTCTGACTCCATCTGGGGCAAACACTGATGCTGCCCGAAGCTCAGGGCTGGGTTGGGAGGGGGTTTTCAGGTGGCACAGCTCTTGCAAAGCTGTCGGCACAGTGACCCTGAGGGACACCACTGAGCCCTCAGGTTCCACTGGCCCCTATCTCAGGGGTTCTCCGTCACGCCCTTCCCTTATGTACATTCCTATCCTTTTCTGTCTCTCAGAGATTCTTCCAAATGTCTGATCCACTATCCTTCTTGTTCTATTTCCAGTTTCTGGGCATGGATTTTTTTTAAAAAAATACTTCATAGCTGGGAGAGGTGGCACACCTGTACTCACAGCTACTCAGGCGGCTAAGGCAGGAGGATCCCTTGAGCCCAGGAGTTCAAGGCTGGAGTGAGTCATGATGGTGCCACCGCATTCTAGTCTGGGCGACAGAGTGAGACCCTGACTAAAAAATAAAAAATAATGTCATTTCATGACGTTTGTGGCCGTCCCCGCAATCCAGTTGTAGAAGTATCTGCTCAATCCATCCTGCGTCTCCAAGTCAGTCTGTGCTTTGGCTCTTGATGTAATCCATGGAGTCAAGTACCAGGTTTTGGTGATTTACAGCTGAGCTCAGTTCTTTTTATATAGCACAGCTGAAAGCAGAAGCCTCGCCAGAAAACCCAGAGCATTCCTATTATAATCACTTAGTGTCACTCAGTTCAGGTTTTTATGTTACGCTAATCAGCAGCAAGTATTTCACCGATGGTTGCGAATCATAGACTAGGACTGCTCCTCTTCCCTGTTCATTTGACTGCAAATCCGAACAGCACGGAGACTGCCTGACCATCCTCAAACCACTTCGAACAGCTAGAATGGTGCAAAAGGAAGCTACAACAATCAGGATTGAGTCTTTATTTTTAGCACATTTTTATTTTGTTTTCCTGCAATAGTTCATGCAATTTATGCAGAGTCAAAGATATGGTTTCTAAGGTCAGTGGATGCCTTACAGTGTTTCTGTAGAAGCATTTGGGTGTGTGTTCATATATTTCATAAGTTGGATCTCATAAAGAAGTTTTACCATTACTTAATGTTTTATTTACTGTTTAACCAGTTTGTCAAAAATTAGGAAATAAATTATGCCCATACAAGATATATTAGAAAGGTCAAAATATAAGGGTAAGGTACAAAAATGGTTGCTACCAGCTCTCTGTGGGGTCCTAAGGGTGTTTCACGCCATCCAGCAAGATAGAGAAGCCCCTGCTCAGAAAGACTGAGCGAAAAGGAGATGCTCACCGGAAATGTGTGCGGCTCAGTTTTAGTGGCTTTTCCAGACCTCTGTGGTTGAACAAAACCTCATGAGAAGATACATTTAGCAAATGGTGGGGAAACCTGGAAATCAGGACCTGGATTATTAAAGGGGGAGAAGGATTTATAATTTAGTGGGAGATTTTGTGGCGCTCCAAAATGTTTATTTTGGGGGATGTCAGAGCCGCGAGGAGTTCCTTCGAGTTAGGATGTTTTGTGCAGCGTGGCCACCTTGTTGGCTCATGACATGGAAAAGGCCAGAGCTTTGCTGAAAACTACCCGAAGGGCTGCCCGGGGTGCGCCCGTCAGTACTCAGCACTGTTCTCTTTGTACAGCTCTGCATCCGAGGAGCAGGATATTATTTGTGATGGGGTTTAAAGCAATTTCCCTACTCCAGGGTCATGACCGGGTTGCTCTCGAAGCTCTTCTGCTTCCCATTTCACAACTCTTGCCGCTCCCTCAGACCACTAAGGAATGATGTGTAAATTTCACACGGCTCCCAAGTTTGGGTTGGAAGAGCATCTAAAAATTCAGTTGCTTACCCAGAATTTATCCAAATATCTTTAGTTAGACAACCTCACGTGGTTGGCCTTTCTCTTGAGACCTTCCTGGGTTTTAGCCCAGCCAGAAATACTATACAGGCAGCCAATCAGTAAGTACAAAGGCACACAATTTTTTTTAAAAACACCAAGACTTTAAAAGCTACTCTTTTGAACCTCAGAAATGATTTGGATTGGCTCATGCCTTCCACAGAGGTCAGAGTTAGAGCTCCATCTTCCCAATGTGCCACATGGTTATTGCTAGAGTCAGAGAAAGATCACGAACTCAGAGGCTGGGTAAGAACGGAGCAGGAGGCCCCTGGGAAAGAAAGACAACACGTTCTCAAGCGGAGCAGTCTACGCTAGGTGATTCGTTTTCCATTGCGCTGTAAGGAATTACCACAAACTTAATCACTTACATCAACGCAAAGTTATTCTCTTACAGTTCTGAGGTCAGACGTGTGTGATCAAGGTGCCTGCGGGGCTGCCTTTCCTTGGAGAACTCCATGGAAAATTCACATCCTTGCCTCTTCCAGCTTGAGGCATCAGACTTCCTTTGCTAGTGGCCTGTCCCTGCTTTCTTTTCATCTCTCCTACTCCTAACTCAAATCCTCCAGCCTCCCTCTTCTAAGGATCCCTTGTGATTCCACTGGGCAAACCCAGAAAATCCAGGATGATCTCTCCATCTCTAGAGCCTTTGCATCATACATGCAGAGTCCTTTTTACCCTGTAACGTGACATATGCACATGTTCCAGGGATTAGAATGTGGGTGTTTGTGAGGCGGCTAGCCTCCAGCCTACCACAGCTAGTTTCCTCTGAACTGAGCCAATTTGGACTCCAAAGCTAGAGCATGGACTCCAACAGCTTCCATTTTTAGGAAGCAGGACAAGTGCTAAGACCCAGAATCCAGGTTCAAATTCATGTCATTTAAGAGGCCCTCGCAGCTGAGCTCTCACTAATGAGGTTGAGGTGTGATGGGGAGGGGCGTATGGACCACGTCAGGGGACTGCTCGATGGGGCCATGAAAGCGAGGGCCTGGAGGCGTGAACCTGACGTGTCACTGATGGGCACTTGTCAGCTCAATGTGTAGCTGACGAGTTGCAGGAGGAGCTCAGCCCTCGCTGTCCCGGGGATGGCCTGCATCCTGCTTCTTTCTCCACAGCATGCCTGCTTTTCCTCAGCTCCAGGGTGACCCATGCCACCTTCCTGGGCCTCAGTTTCTCCTGGCGGAGGAGAAGCAAGCACAGCTTTCAACCCCGCATCCGGCAGCAATGAGGAGGACTGCTTGCCGGGCTGCGTGCAGTGCATCATGCTTAGGATCAAATTATTCCCCCCAAAGAGTCATTTTTCCTCACTCCTGGTGGCCTGCTTCTCGGAAGCTGGGAGCGAAGGGGTTCCTGCAGTGACTCACAAAATAGATGATGGAGACAACCACTTATCTTATTTGTCATCTCACCAAAGAAAGGCTGCTCTGATATTCTTAAAAAACGAACTCATCATCTTGATCAGATGAGAAGATTCAGGAACCACAACAGAGGCTAAGAGTGTGAATCCTTTGTCTTCTCTTCTCTCGTTAATACTGCGGATGAGACAGGCAAAGAGAGCAAAGAGAAACCAACCCTTGAGGAAAGTGAACCTGGGATGTTGGAATTGGGGGCATCAATTTCCCCACATGCATCCTCACCTTAAAGAGGGGCTGCTCTGTCTCCCAGACCCCAAAACCAGTTAATGACAAAGCCGGTGCAGGGGGATCAGTTCCAAACACTAGTTCACACATCTGTTCTCTTTTCTTTATTTTCTTTGGCATGGAAACTGGTACCTTTCTGGGAGTATTTTTTGTTCTTGGTTTACCTGGGTTGCAATGACATTAAGTTCCTTCAACACCATGGAGCTCCCTAATGGGTATGGACAACCAAGGCTTTGGAAATAAAAAGCCGTTTATGTGAATCACGTTATTTGATGGGGAAGAAAATGAAAAGTTGCCACTTTCTAGTCTGCTATGCTTTTCTTCTTTGAAAAGTATATTTTTATACTTTTTAGATTAAAACATTTTATAGACATATTTAAGGATGTACTTTTATAGAAATATCCTTAAATACTTCTATAAAAAGTTATAGTCAGAAAACTGAAAATGTAGAAACAGAGAAATTCACTGTCCCCAAAGCCCTTTCCCACCCAGCATGGGTGTTGATGTTTGAAACGATGACCTAATGCAGGTAACTTATTGCAGCCCCCAAGGTGGTGGGCCTGGGGGCCTTCCCCAAGTCCCCGGATAAACCATCTCCTGAGAGCTATGTGACACACTTCTCAAAGCCCCAGTGCTGCTGCAGCGGCAAGCTGCCAAGGACCTGCTGGTGACCCTGATAGCAGCAGACACTGCAAGAGGATGTGTTGAGGTGCTCACAGGCCCCAAATGTGCCTGCCCATGCTTTGTCCCTTGTTGCTGGGATTGAAACTGAAGCTGGCAGAGTCCTGTTGCGTGGTTCCCTCCCATGGCAGAGACCTGGAGGGTGAGAGGTGAAGGCCCTGCCGAGCCTGATCACCCTCTCCCTCCCCCTCTATCATTTCCAAATGAAAAATTAAAAAGACATCACAGTCTATGTGGCCTGTGGTGCCGATGTCTCAGCCAGGTAGGGAGCTGAGCCATTTCTCTGAATCCAGAGTCAGGCCATCCCAGTAACTCCACCACCACTGTGACTTGTATTGCTCTGCCCGTGTCCTAGCGCAACTTGAGGAGTTGGATTACAAAATGATTTGTGGTAATGGGTGTGAAGGAGAGGGTTATTTGACTTCAGGAAACAGAGCTGCGAGTTGGGAATGATATATGAAATGGAACATCCACGGCCAATGCACAGTCGATGCATGAGGTACAACAGGCTGTCCCCGCTGTGCTGAGCAGTTTCCTTGTAACCAGACACACAAACGTTCGGCTCAATCAGCAGCAGCCTCCCAGAAAACGGCAGCAAGCCCCTAAGTTGCAGATAAAATATAACCAGCTAACAGGCATGCTGTTAATTAGCCAGAGAGAGAGAGAGAAAAAAAAAAATGATGGCTTTCCACATGCACAATACTCAACTCTTTCTTCTCCTCTCCCAAGTCTTACCATCCATTTGCCTCCAAAAAGGCCAGAAATAAACACAGCCATCTTTTTCACGAATGCTGAAATTGAACTGGTTATCACATTTGAAAGGTGAGAGCTCTCGGGCTTAAAACTAGAGGTGAGCTATTTTTGCCTCCTTTATTCCAGCTGGAAAATAAAGAAGAGATCATTACTGAGAGAGAGTTTCTTCAGCAGGAAAAAGAAAAACAGATGTTTTTAAAGATGGTAAAAAACACTTTTGTTAAATATGAGCTGCCGCTCTTAAAATTTCAGAAATACGGTACAATCAGTGTGCAAATATTTATAGTGACCTGTGCACTCCGGGTCTTTGTTTTCACCCACCGTCCCATGGGCGAGCCTGCCGAATGCTTCTGGATCAGACACGCAGTGTGCTCTAAATGTGGCCTCATTCAAACTGTAGCTCCCACAGTCCAAGATTTTATACTTTTACCAAAAAGCCAGGACAAGTCCAGTGCTGCAGGCCACAGTTTATCTCCACAATGAAGGCGGCCATCCCAGTCACACTATACATCATAATGATTTAAACCATCCAAATGGTGCCAAATAATTAGCAGATGAAACTCACGGAGTCCAACTGTATAACTATGAGATTAAATTAGCCATTTATGGATTTCAGAAAGAAAGGAGACTAAAATGTTTTATAGTGTAGTTAAAAAAATCATTGAATGAGTCCCTCCTGTTGAACATTTCCTCATGTCAGAAGCAAGGTGGATGACACCGAAATCATAAATCCAATTGATAAGTGTTAAAATCACTTTAGTCTGCCATCTTAGGAGAAATTCAATAAAGCCAAAAGAAGGACTTCTGTAGACACAAGCCTGACTCCTGTTACCTACAGATACTGACACTGCTCATCTGAAGGGGCACGTGTGTCCCCAGATTAAGTATATTTGGTTCTTTAGTAATTGATTAATTTTAAAAAGCTTGCTTTGCGTAGAGTTAATATTATAGATAGCAGTTATGCAGATAATACATGCACATGTGCAGTTTTGTACATCTGTGTGTTATACATCAGTGTCTGCCCTGTGCCATTCGATACCTTCACAGTAGCATTTTAACTTTAACCAAAACAAAACAAAAAAAATGGGGCTCTGAGGCCTCTTTCTTCTTCCTGTAAATGTTGGGCAGTGCTTTCTCTGTGTTACTGACAACATGTGACTCGGCTAGTATTTCCTAAATGGCAAGCCAGGCGTGTTGTGCTAATAAAAGTCGTGGCCTGGTTTTTAAAACCAGTCGCCCAAGAGGACGGCCCCAAAAACACTCACTGGTTGTGCATCACTGTGCCTGGAATGACGAGGGTTTGTGCTTGCTCATTGAAGGAAAAAGAGTAAAAATTTGCTCCAGTTATCTGTCAGCTTTTTAAATGGGAGCCTTCCATATATAACCAAGCCAGATTTCAAACCCGGATCTCCCAGGTGGGTTGTAGGGCTCCGCATATCAGGAGAGGTGGGCTGAGGCACAACACCGCCTCTACGATGATCCTCAGAAGCGAGGATCCTTTCTTCCTCTGCAGAGGGGAAGGAAGGAGACTTTCCCCCGGCACAAGAGCCTCGCCAGGTGCTTTCATCGGAAACTTGCTATTTTCCCTGGGAAGCTATGTGCAAACGCAGGCTGACAGATAGAAGAATGTGCCCATTACCATCAGCCACGCCCACATGGCTTTGCAACGTGTCCCCTTTTAGTGGCTTAGACTCCACGGCCGCTCGCGTTTGCAAACACGTTTCCTTGGCTTGTCCCTTTGAACTGTCCAAATTAAGTGTTTCTGCTTTTCTGGTTTGTTTGGTTTTAATCAGCATAATTTTTGAGGGAAAGGAATACCAAAGCACAGCCTCTTCTCCCAAGTCTTTTCTCCGGCCTCCTGGAGTGTCTAACTCTGCTCCCAACTCCAGCAATACAGATGACTGAGCCTGGGGCAAAACCAGGAGAGGGGACACGCGGTGCATTCAGCTGACAAACAGAAACAAACACCTTTCCAGCAGGTTCTACATAATCGTCCAACAAAACTAGGGGGAAGGTATTTTTGATGTAAATTCCAGGCAGCTGTGCCCCGTATTTTCTTGAGGAAATAACACCATTTGCTAAAGACGTCTAGCACTGGGATCTCGGCAGCATCACAATTTCCTTTCTTGTTTACTAAAAAGCCCAGATTTTGGCTTTTGTGTCACACCTAAGCATATTGGCTGGCCCTGCAGGCCGTGTGTGATTCCCGGTTCTGCGGCGCGAGCACAGCTGCGCTCTCCCAGGACGTACCTGGGCCTCGCACTGTGAAGAAAGCCATTTCACGGTGCCAGCTATTCGCACTCCAGTGCCACTTGGACTGGCAGAGACTGAGAACTTTGTGCAATCGCGGTGGAGTGGGTGAAAATGAATCAGATATGAAAATGTCTGAAGCAATAAATTAACACACAGCAGGGGGGGTGATAGCTTAATCCTGTCTCATCCAAACTCTACCTGACACCCATTATTGTTACAGGAGGTGGGACTCGGTGACGGTACCGGAGCGAGAATGAACATTCCCCAAAGAGTTCAAGCTTTGCAATAGGTATGTAATGTAATCCTGTGAAGCAGCCCACGCCACTCTGATAGTATTTGTGTGTTGAATTCGGGTTAACCTGCCAGCGACATCGCTCATCTCGGTTTTATTTAATGCAAAGGGAATGCCTTTGACATTTAGAAAAACTGTTGAAAATGCAGATAGTTGATGAAGTTTATCAATGTATTTTTTACTATAAAAGAAAAAATTCTGCAGGTCTCTCTTTTTCTCTGTAAAGGTGGATATCAGCAGGTTTGACAATAGCAATTGATGAAACAAACAAACAAAAAATCAAATCCTCTCAACATTTTCCCTGTTTCCTGTACCAGGTAACTGAGACTAACACATATTTTACTCTTCTAAGAATTCTTTAATTTTTGTTTATTCTTTGAAACCTAACTGATCAAAGTCTGAATTATTTTCCTTGGACAAACACTTGTGAGAGATATTTAGAATGCACACCATCCAAAATGAATCTGGGAACATATTCACATTCAATTGCTTTAAACAGCATTTCTCTTCTTGATATTTTGCTTGGAATATTTCATGTTCAAGGTCTTCGGAGGTAAGATTCTAAGTGCACATTGCTATTATTTTAAATCGATAAATTGTTTCTGGAGTCACACAGCACACAAGCCCAGTCCTTCAAGACTTTTAAAGGAAAAGCAAGTTTGAAGAATAATATTCCTTTCTCCCCATAAGGTTAAGAACAATACATTTTTTATAAACACTCCATTTTTATTGTTTGTGAGGAATTTCCAGGCTAAACAATGAATCTTATGGTTTGATTTTCCTTTTTAAATATATGATTGCCCCTTCAAATAAATATTGCACAGTTTTAACTATAAAATAAATGCATACCATCTTTAATGAGAGGAGATGGCATTCTGTCTCCTACTTTAACTTTCTGTTTCTAAAAACTACATAACCATATTTATATTAAGTATGGTACTTCTGGGAATTTTGGTGGATTAAGTGGAATTACAAGATGCTAATAAATTATGTCATCTCTCATTTTAACCACCCTAGCAAATGAATTTCTATGGTCTTATTTTTGCCATATTTTTTATTTGCTCAGATAATTTTTATCAGTAATTTGAAAATCGCTCACTCCTTTTGCCCAAAATTTTTAAATGCTCATTGTAGCAACTATAACTTAGCTAGTATAAAGTCAGATAATTAAACATACAAAGATAGACTCTTCTTTTTTTTTTTTTTGCATTTATCCTTTGGAGACTGGAATTTTAGCACAGCTAAAGCTATGCAAATTGGATGCAGTTGTCTGTAGATTTCTTGCTGCATATTAAGCCACTGGCTCTCAATTCGCCCCTGCTGGGGGGAATTTCAAGAATAAAATTGTATATTGAGACATGATACCTAGAATAGCTGCCCCAGGAAGGTTTAACAACAACAAGAAAAAAGGGTTGAGGGCAAGAAGGAGAACATATTTAACAAAACCATAGAGTTCATCAATGGAGCCAGATTAGGCAGACAGGAGATAAAATTGCCCTGCCACAAATACAAAGCACAAAACAACACATAGTTCATCAAGGAGAAAAAATGAATGCTGCTGATTCCAACTGACAGAGCTTTTCAAGAGGTTTTACTACTTAAAAGTTTGTAATATTTCATGGGTTACAATTTCTTTCCTCAAAGATGGTTTAGAAGACCGCATGTTTACTAAACAACCCATTTTTTTGAAATGTCTTGAATTAACAAAAGCAGTACAGTGTTGCTGTTGGGGCTCCTGGATTAACTCACAGGAAGGAGAAAGGGGGCATTTTATCTCAAGTGCCTTCTGGCCACATGAAGGCAGGAAATAACTCCTGCACCTGGGTGGACCCTGCTGCCAGGTGCCAGGGACTGTGCTCTGGGTCCTCTGCTGCTCAACAAAGAGTTGACTCTGTGTGTGTGTGTGTTCATGTGTGCAAGTGTGTTTTTGTGTGTGCTTGTGTTCATGTGTGTGTGTGTGTGTGCCCTTCTGCTCCCCAGTCTGTCCTTGTTTCCCAGAGGCAATTTGGGTGCCAGACCCGGGGCCATTTATCCCTGCTTCCCTGTTCCTCCATGCTGCGTCCACGGGCAAATATGTTGTGTGCTGCTTCTTCTAAGGATGCTTGGTATGACAATGAAGTGAGGTTTCCTTCTGGCTTCATAAAAGCTTTCTACACACACACACAGAAACACACACACACACACAATCTTGACTAATTTGCTATCAAAAACTGACCAAATTGACCAAATCACTTAAACTTAAGTCAATATGAAACCTACATTGAGAAAACCAAGCAGATTTTGTCCGATGGCCAGGCCCTTTTGCATGAACATGCGTGGCTTCCGATTTTCCACCTTTTCCAGTCTTTTCTTAGTGTTGCCTAACAGTCTGGAGGTTTCTCTCAGACCCAGCATCTCTCTCGAATCTCCCACCTCTCCCACCTTCCTGAGTCCGGTGTGTGATGGGGCTCTGCTGAGGTCCTCCACCCCCTGCCCCCAGAACAGAGCTTCTCCCCCACCGTTCTCCGAGAGAAACTCGCATGTGTCATCCTGGAACCTCATTTCCAGTGATTGAAATGAGCTCCGTGCCATGTGGGAAATGTGTGGCTGTGGAGTCTTTCCGAATACATTTCACGACATTGATTTTAAAGACTCTACCACTGTTTTTCTTTGGATTGTATGATTATCATCCTCATTTAAAGGCCCCAGAACTCACATTGTAAAAATCAACTGACTGTTTCTGACTTGCTGATTTTCCATGAAAATCAGGGAACACTCCAATATGTTGGGGAGAAAATGTGTGAATGTGATGTGAATGAAAACGTGCCACTTCAATGGGCTGTGAAAAGTTCCCCACTTATGTCTGTTTAGAGCCCAATTCTCCCCTTAACTTAGGCTCAAAATTCCCACTGTTGATGTTACACCCCAAACAAATGCAGTTCCATGACTCTTTCGGTAAAGAGTGTTGGCATGTTCTTAACATACTGAATCATACAAATGCACTTTATGGCATCCTATCCAAAGGGGTTTACCACCTGCAGGAAATGCTGAATGGTTAAGAAGAAAAACCAAAAAGATGATATTTTTACTTTTCATGATTAATTTACTTAAACCTCTTTGTCTTTAAAAATCTCAAAAACATTTGGTCTCATCATTAGCAATGGGCGTTGTGGACCTGCCTGGCCCCAGAGTGGCCCACACTGAAGATAATGACCCAGCCAGTTAATACAGCCTCACAGTCCCACTTTATGTGTATAACTCACTGAAAGACAATAGATTCTCTAAACAGAAGACATGGGCCTGGAGGAGGTTGGCTCAAATTTGCGTGCAAAACACTAAACTCCATTCCTGGTTCATGGCCCTTGTGGAATATCCTAGGAGACGTGAACTGATCAAGATGTATGCCAGAATTTGTGTTTCTGAAATCAAATTCCGTTCTTTCCAAGCATTTTGATCAGAAAAACACTGAGTGGAAGTGCAAAAAGAAAAACAAACAAAAAAACGAAGACTGAGCCTGAAAAATCTATTCCCGTTGAAGGTTGTAAACTGTATCGCTACAAACTTCTGGTTTTATTTCCCTTAAAATTGTAACCACGGTCTGCATGCCGGGTGCTCCCTACCGGAAGCACCGCCTTGGAGATGCAGATGGGTGCTGTGTCAAAGGCCGTGGAGTCAGTAAACGAGGGGTTCAGAGGCTGCAGGGAGCAGTGTGATTCTCCACAGGCAGCAAGCATATTACAGCATTCCTTATATAGCGCTTGCTCTCCAAATTTCCTCTACACTTTGTTTACTATATATTCCAATAGTGTAATATTAAACAAAAACAGTGTGTCCTACGCCAGGATGATTGATTACCGCACCGTCACAAGGTCACCTCTTAGGGACAGGCTGGGTGCAGGAGGGGCTGTCTGACTCCTATACAGTTAACACTATATCCGCATTGTATGAATGTCACCAGCAATCCAGTGATTTATTGCTTGGAAGGCTCTGTTCAATTTTTTCTGCCTGACCAAATTGCACATTTTCTAGAAAAAGAAGCAAAAATATTTCAGCACATGGATTGCCTCGACTCCTCATTTTCCCCACTAGGTTCCACGTGCATTTGCAAGGATCCTGGTGATCTGAACCTTCTCTTCTCCTTCTCCTTTTTTCCCCTCTGTTAGATATTTGGCAAAAATGATTATTACACTAATGAAAAGGTGCAGCAGGAGATTAAGGGCTTTTTAATCAGATTTTGGTAACATCTGTGGGCCATGAGTAAGGGCAGCTGTATGCTCTGTTTCTTCATTTTAGCTAGATTTACTTTGGATATAAAATTGTTAGCCTCGGGGAAAATTGCATGGGGGTTGGGGAGGGGGCGATATTCTTACAGAACACCACATAACCAAAACTGTTTCAAAACAGGGGGAGAGAAACCTCTGTGGTTCTAGAGGGTAATTTTTTCCTTCCCTAGAAAAGATATACAATGAAACTAAAGAAGCATGGTTATAAAAAATATTCATCCAAATTGAACAAAAATATCTTTTGTACACAGGGGCACATCATCTACACTAGGATAAATGTAGGTTTTTACCCACAATTTAGTCACACGTTTTAAGGGGTTTTTTCTCTCTCTCTCTAAGCCACCACTTAAAATAACTTGCATTAGCCTGCAATATCCAATTTGCATTATGCAAATATAGATGAAACAGATAGAATATATGGCCTAGTACAGATGCCAATATATTTTAAAGTGAATTTGCTTTTTACTTTTGACTATGTATTTGTCCTTTCTGTGGGAGCTATTTAGGCATCAAACACTTAACACAGTACTTTATATAAAAAGTCTCTCAGGTTTGTATCGTGATCATGGATTATTGACTCGGGATTCTCAACCATCAGAAATGAAATTCTGAGTATTCTGAACAAGGAAAAGAGACAAAATGTAAACATTTTTTGAAATTTTTCTCAAATTCAGTAGAGCACTAAAATGTCCCTGTGAACATGACCCATTTGTGTATGTTGGCTGTGAGCTTTGCTTCATTTCATATAGTGGGCAAAAGAAGTGTCATAAGAGAGAAAGCAGGAAAACGTAGAAGAAAGTAAGTTTTTCAGGGCTGGAAGGAAAATTCTCACCAGAAGTTTCATGTAACATAGGATTCTAGAGTGGTGTCCTCATTCACTGTTTCTTACTAGCCAATAAATTAAACCAAAAAATCCTAATGACTAGTCTTTAGGTGATCTTACAAGATATTCAGCAGTCAGCTAATAATTACATACTAAAATTAATATTTAGTCCATCATCTTTTACAGATATTTCTTCTCTATGAGCAGGAGCAACGCCCAAAACCCCACTGCAGCACAAAAATGGTGAGTAAGAAAAGCCCTGGATCTCTCAAAATGCCCACAAGGCTTTGTCAGAAATTGGGCTAGAAGTCTAGTGGGAAATGTCCTTGTATCTGTGTTTGTGCAGAAGACGGCCCTTATTCTTTAGCTAATGATCAGAAATTTTTTTACTAGACCTGCATTATGTCAAAAGTTCTAACTCTCCTGTGCAGGGGACTCCATAAAGGACAGAATCAATCATTGCCACAAAAGTAGACAAACCAAACATATGCATGGCGCATTCTTGCAAACCAGGCACCAGGAACCTGCAACCCGTGGGGTTTGTGTGTAGGTGACAGAGTACTGGCTTTTGTATGGACTCCTCCTTTCCTTTCCTAGGACTCAATTCTGTAGTTTTTCCCCAGAGGGAATTGGATCTACCCAAAAGACCTGGAAGGGAAGGGAGAGACAGAAAAAGAGAAAAAAAAGGAGGGAAGAAAAAGAATTTTCAAATGGTTCAGAAGACCTTCAACTGCAAAACATTCAAAAAAACAAAACATATTAGAAAATGCTCAAAAATGAAAGTAGCAACAGTGGGCATGTTCTTAAGACCATTTGCCCATCTCAGTTGTAGAAAACCATCAGTTATGATAGCACAAGATTGTTACAGAATGCGATATTTTGGTGCCTGTCACTCTGTGCAAAATATCTCTCCGGAAATCATAATTCATATGGGACTTTCAACTCAGCAAGGAAAGTCGCTGTGTCCTCCCTACTGTAGCTCTGGTCTAATTATGGACACCTGTTCTCAAGGGCTGGTTCAGGGTGTGACCATGACCCATCACGTTTGGAGACACGTTCTCCTCGCCTCTTGTGAGCTTCCTGACACTTTAGATTCAAAATGTAGACAGGTTTCCCTTTATTCATTCCGACTACTGAAGAAAAACAAACAAACAAAAAAAAAACCAACTTTTGAGTGGCACAGTGGCTCACACCTGCAATCCCAGCACTTTGGGGAGCCTAGGAGGGAGAATTGCTTGAGTCAGGAATTCAAGACCAGCCTGGGCCACATAGGAAGATCCCATCGCTACAAAAATTTTTTTAAATAGCCAGGTGTGGTGGCACACTCTTGTGGTCCCAGCTACTTGGGAAGTTGAGGCAGGAGGATTGCTTGAGACCAGGAGGTTGAGGCTGCAGTGAGCCATGATCACACAAGCACCGCTGTGCTCCAGCCTGGTAATAGAGTGAGACCCTGTCAAAATAAAAAAAATAAAATTAAAAAAAAAGAAAAACCTTTTGTTTTTGAGGTATTTTCAAAAGTCCCATATTCCTGGGATGGGCGTTTGGAAGAACGGTGTGAACTGTCTGCTGTGTATTACGATATGAACTGTCTGCTGTATATTACGGTATGAACTGTCTGCTGTATATTACGGTATGAACTGTCTACTGTATATTATGGTATGAACTGTCTGCTGTATATTATTACTACTCAAGGCTTTTTGTTTTCTCATTAGTCGAGTCCAACCAGAGAGTTGTCTTTCAAGAAAGATTCCTGGGTTTATCATCAAACATCTCAGAGAAGTAGAGGGTGAATCTAAAGAGAAACGCCTCTGCAGCCAGGTAGGAAGGTGGCAGATGGGACTCCTTTTTCCACTTGGTAGACTTTTTTATTGAGTAAGACTTTCTCTTTTGGTGAAAGAGAAAGTCACAGACCTCATCCAGTGAAGCCCTCTTCTCTCTGCCATGCATTCACCTCTAGTGGTGATTAAATTATGTGCCTCATTCTGTCTCTACCAGGGTGGAAATCCGTGACTTTCTAATTTGTTCCTACTTTCCTTTGAACTCACATCCCAATTAGTGGCACTTTAGTGGCAGTCAGGGGACAGCACATAGTGAAAGAAACCCGGAGAAACTGACAGAGCAGAGCGGGCTTGTGAGCTGGGGTTCTGCAGTGTGCTAGGGATGCGGAGCCTTCCCAGGGCAACTCGACGGCACAGAGTGAGTGTTACAGGCGTGTCTGAATTCTGTCTACGGATTTAAATGTATACATCTATTTTGTTTCCTCTTAAAGGCCCCAGGCCACATGTACTAACAATTCAGATTGTGTTAAGGAAAAAGAAGCCCTTCTCACTACACACACACACACACACACACACACATACACACACGCTTACATGTGCAATACAAATACAAAGTGAGAAAACCAATAACATCCAAAACATGCCTCAAGAGCACAAAAGGGCTCGATTTCTCCTCACCAAGAAATACCACTCTGTCTGCTCCCCGAACATGGGGACTCCGGGCTTTTCTCGGGCCACAAAGAAGGACCATTCCATCCAACAGGCAGCATTTCAGAGCCTGCACAAGACTTCCACATGTTCCCAGGAGCGCTCTCTCTCCACCTGTGAATGGCTAGGTGGCATTGTTGGCTGTTTCTTTCATGCCCCCTCTGCTTTGAACACAGAAACTAGCGGGTTTTTTTTTTTTTTTTTTTTTTTTGTCAATGTCTCCCAGAAGTAGTAGTGCCTACCCTGAAGTCTACGGGAGCACGGGATCATAGGTGGATACCGATTGGTCGTTGCTGGGACACCATTCCTAGAAGTCTCTGGCAGTGTGTCTAAGAATAATGTCAGTACATTGCAGACCCTACAGGTGCCTGTGGGCAAGATGGGTATTTTGGGATCTCAGATGGCACGGGTAATTCTGGGACTTCTCCTCACAGGAGACAGGGAACTGCCATGGTAATGTTGATTTCCACGCTTTATGAAGACATGACAGAGAAGCACTGCTAATTAAACAAACATGAGATGAACAAGACAACAGCAATAAATTGTGAGCTAATTTAAAATAATAAAAGACATCCAAAAGAAATGAATCACAATGCAGAAACATAAAACCCTGTTTAAATAATTTGGGGGTATGTTCCAGAAGCCAGGTGCTAAGTAATCATTTAATTCTTCATTTCCACGGAATTCTTTAAGGTTCCTCATTGGGAAATGTTTTTTTAAAAATCACAGCTTAAGTAATTTAAATGAAAACATGTCTAAGGATGTTATGTGATAAAATTTCTGTAGTTTCCCAACCACATTTTGGAGGAATGTTTTCAAAAATTATCTGGGCACTCTATAAAAAGTGAACGTTTTCTTAATTACAAGGTTTATGTTACTTGGTGAAATTTTAATGTAATGAAACATTCAGCTGGACCTTGTGCTGGATGTAAAATAAAATTATTCATTGAAAATCAGACCACAGGCCACCTACTGTTTTTTTTAACAAATGGTTGAACTATCACGGGGTTACAGAACTTAACATGTAAATTGCAGTAGAACTTATAATTTCTGAATCAAATCCCCAAAGACTGCCATTTAAGTCAAATATATGAGTGAAATTTTGCTTCTGTGCCATAATAATGCAATGAAATGGTCAAAAATCTGCACATATCTAGAGTAATTATTAACCCAATAATAATGTATTTTTAGTTATTTAATCAAAGGTATAAAAATTATTAATGTCAAGTTCTTCTTATAAAAATGAAGTTTTAACCACCAGCGTTTAATTTCAAGGGTGACAATGCTAAATCTAACCCATTAGGGGAATTTCTCACAAAGCCAAGTAGTACAAGTGAGAGAAAGATTGCAGCTCACATTTCAGGTCATTACTAGGAAATAGCAGAAAAGAACTATTTTTCTCCAAAATGGTCTTGAGCTAATTTTTAACATTAACTGAAATTGATCAATCTTCCATAAACTCAACTTGATCTATGGGCTAAGACAGAAACCATAAAGCAAATCCCACTGAAATCATATCCCTCATAGGTAAACATCAGTAGGAAGTGTGAGGGCTGATATTTCTGCCGCACACTGCCCAAATCCTATTGTTTTCTATTTTGTGCTGCAGGGAAATCTGAAAGGTGACTTCATGTCACCTGGTAGCAGTAATAGAATTTTTCCCTTTTGCTTCATCCCCTGAATGTTAAAACCTGTTGGTAATACAGAAATGTCCATTTTCATAGCAGATCTGCTTAGGAGGCTGGGTTGCCCAAGAGTGCCTCGGTCGATGTCCAGCTTATGGCCCCGCTTGGTCTCCATGGATTTCCCTCGGATGAAGGTCTTGCCTTCCACTGATGACACAGAAATGTCCACATGTGACCTTCTGGCTGCCTATACCCCAAGACATCAGGAGGTAAAATTTTATTTTTGCAGCCATCGGGTATAAACGTATTCCACCTCACCCTGTCTTCCCCCACATCTGGGCCGTCAAAAGGACCAGCAGGAACTTGACTCTGGCGTTATGGGGAAAATGAAATTTGTTCCATAGCTCCTGGAAGAGCAGAGTCCACTGAAAGTAAAGGACGATCTCCAAAGTTTCCATCCACCAAATGATGCCACTTCCTTTCGTATTCCACTTATTCACTCACACCCCAAAAGTGACAGGACAAAGTTGCCTTTTATTTTGCACCTGCTTTCTGAAAAATGTGTAACTGGGCAGAGAAATGGGCAGAAGAAGAGAGGAGAATGCCAGGAAAGGCCCTGAATAAACCAGTAACAGAACATCAGTATCTAAATATTCAAAAAGCCAGGCCAGGCGCGGTAGCTCACACCTGTCATCCCAGCACTTTGGGAGGCGAAGGTGGGTGGATCACTTGAGGTCAGGAGTTTGAGACCAGCCTGGCCAACATGGTAAAACCCCATCTCTATTAAAAATACAAAAATTATGCAGGCGCGGTGGCAGGCATCTGTAATCTCAGCTACTCAGAAGCTTGAGGCAAGAGAATCTCTTGAACCCTAGAGGCGGAGGTTGCAGTGAGGCAAGATGGCGCCATTGCACTCTGGCCTGAACAAGAAGAGCGAAACTCCATCTCCAGCCTGGACAACAAGGGCGAAACTCCATCTCAAAAAATTAAATACGTATGAATAAATAAATAAATATTCAAAAGCCATTCATAGCCCAGAGTTAAAAGGATTAAAGACAGCACCTTTGTAAAAATAGCAACAGTCACCAGTGCGTAAGGATGCACCAAAACATCCTTTCTTAAAGCCCTAGAAGCTCTCAGGCACCTGACCTGACCCACACGTCCCCTTCCTTCTAATACCCCAGCCTTAGTGCAGCGCCACTGCCAGCTCTGCTGCTCGCAAGTCCTGGTACCAATATCACTGGGTTGGCTTATCAGCGTTCTCATATTTCACCCGAGAACCTGCACCGCCAAAGAGCCCACCATGTACCTCTCCCATCCCAGTTCTCTCCCTGCCCCCCTGGCCCAGTGTGATTCCTCAGTGGTCCTTGAACCCTCCACTGTTACTGCTCTTTCATCATTATCTAAGGTGATCAGTCAGCTCCGTGCCAGCCCCTGTCTTTTCGATCCAGTGCCAACTGCACTACGGAAAGCTGTCAGTCCTATGCCTTTTCCATCTACACTGAGTCTCATTAACACCTCTCTTTCCTCTGGCTATTTGCCACTGCGACTTAAGGAGACTGTTGTTCCTAAATACACCCAAGAAAACCATGCTAAAATGCATTTGTGGGTCTGTCCGATTTAAATTCACAAATACTGAGTAATTTTGAGTTAAAATAACTCATAGCAAGCTTTAAAGCAACTTTTAGCCTAGTCGTTTCCATTTAAACCAAAATTTTGCCTGCAACCTGGACATGGAGTTCTCAGTGAATCATCCAGTCAATGCATTTTTAAAATATCTTCCTACAACGACCAATATTTATGAATTTCTAATCTACCAGAGAGACATAGACCTAGAACAGGAAAAGTACTTTCAGATACAATAGATGGCAGCTGAGAATATAACGTGTGTATTGTATTTAGAACAATGTGTTTTCCCTTGAAAGGGTCTGATAGATGGATAGAGACACCTCTGTGCCCTCCTGAACACCCACTCTGTCTTCCTTCTGTTTTAAGAAGAACTTTAGGCTTTCATAAGACTTTTTTTTAAAATCAGGTGCCCAAATACCTCTTAGAAAACCCATCCTAAGGGATAACCACATCTGAGCATCCACTTGGAGAAGGGAAATCCCTGGATCTGACATTTCGCCGTCGACAAGGTGCACACCTCGGATTCCTGGAAAGGTTTAGTGGGATCCAAGAAGTTCTAGTCTCTGACTGTCACAGGAAGTCATCCTCCAGTCAGATCCCTAAAGCAGCAGTATCCTCACTGTGATCTTGGGATCCTGAGGCTGCAGACTTCCATATGACTTGGACTCTTCATTTGTTATTTGTCTGTGGACCACGACTGAGGCCATCTTGGTTTTTTCCACTCCGTCTTCATGTCCATGTGTCTCAGGGGAAAGGATGGAATGAGGACTAGGAAACACCCATCACAGTGCTGGGCTCACCTAACGTCTGCATAGACTGGGTCACTCTCAGCTTCTGGATGGCAGAGTGGGCATGGAAGTGGTGGAAGCCTGGACCAGCAGGGCTACTCACTGGCTGGATCCACCCATCTTGGTTGGACGACTGTGCACCCAACAGTGATAACCAGCTAGCTCGCTAACACAGGAAGAACAGTGGCTCCTTATCCTCAGTGTCCCCTGTGCAGGTGCATACAGACTGTACGGGCAACCACATTCTCCTGGAATCCCTACTTGACTTTCCTTCTTTCTCACTAGACTCTGAGTCACCTGCCAGTTGTATTATGGTTTCAGAGCCCAGCACAGAGCACGTCACGCAAAAAATTGAGTAACTGCATCTTCCGAGGGACCCACACTTATTTAAGATAGGTGTATTCACAGGGATAATTCACTAGTGCTCCAGGCATGTGTTATGGACCAGAGGAGTCAGGGGAGAACACAAGAGGGAAACTGAGGCTGGGCCTGAGGAGCTCACGGGAGAGCATCTGATGCCACATCTTGGGGAGCACCCAGGTGCATATCCCGCTTATCCACTCATTCCCCCCCAAATGACAGGATGAAGTTGCCTTTTATGTTGCACCTACTTTCTGAAAAATGTGTAACTGGGCAGAGAAATGGGCAGAAGAAGAGAAGAGAATGCCAGGAAAGAACCTGAGTAAACCAGCAACAGAACATCAGCATCTAAATATTCAAAAGCCATCATAGCCCAGAGTTAAAAGGATTAAAGACATCAACTTTGTAAAAATGGTGACAGTCACCAGTGCATATGGGCAAACATCCTTTAAGCCCCGGAAGCTCCCAGGCGCCTGACCTGGCCCATGCGTCCCCTCCCATCTAACACCCCAGCCTAAGCTCAGCACCACTGCCAGGGTCTTTACAGTTTGTCATAGAGTTTTTCGGGTGCATTTTCAGGAATTTCCTAAGTAGGTTCTGATATTTTAATGGTGCCCACTTTGATGGCTGCCCATGGTGGGTACTGGTTGATGTGGGAGTGATCGGGAACACTGAGGCCTCTACAGCAAAAGAGAAAACTAGCCCGGCTCAGCGTGTCCACCTCAGTTTCTGATCCCTCCAGGACAGACCCACCCTGTAAGACCAGCCCTGATAGCCACATTTAGGGAGCACCCAGTGTACAACTTGATACGGTCCCCCGGGCTTGGAAAGCCCAAGGTTCACAGCCAGGGGCTCACCTGGCAGCCCCTGACCCATGCCTCAGCACCAGGTATGAAAGGCCTTTGGCCATTCTGGATTGTAAACCAAAAACAAAATTGAAGGGCCCCCACCCCAACCATTTACGTGGACTCCCTCCTCAGCCAGGGTATGGGAAAGTTAACCTGAAAGACTGGGTCAGGCTATGACAGGAAGGTGGCATCCGACAGACCTTGCTATGCCCTCCTCACTTTAGGATTTCAGGTAAATCCAGGCAGCATTTAACATCAACACAGAACTTAAGTCTGATAAGAAACATTTACCATCTATTCTTTCTGAAGCCTACTACCTGGAGGCTTCTTTTGCATGATGAGACTTGGGGACAACCCAAACATTCCTTTCTACTGGTAATAACTCTGTCAACCAATTGCCAATCAGAACATTTTTAAATCTACTGGTAACTTAGAAGACGCCATGCTTCGAGTTGTCCCGCCTTTCTGGACTGAACCAACCAACACCTTAAATGTATTTGATTGATGTCTCACGTCTCCTTAAAATGAATAAAACCAAGCTGCTCCCTGACCACCTTGGGCACATGTTCTCAGGACCTCCTTGGGGCTGTGTCAAGGGCCACGGTCACTCATGTTTGGTGCAAAATAAATCTCTTCAGATATTTTACAGAGTTTTACTCTTTTCATCAACAGAATGAATACTTTTTGCCCTTGATCTTTGTGGCAAATAATTGAGTTTGGAAATGCTATCACTAACCCCAAGTGAATTAGAACACACCGAGAGGAAACAGTTTTTAAAATATGACTGTTATGGATAGAATGTTTGTGTCCCCCACAAATTCATACATTGGAGCCTCAACTCTCCATGTGATGGTATTTGGAGATGGTACCTGCGGGAGGTGATTGAGGTTAGATGTGGCCATAACGGTGGGGTCCTCATGACAAGATTATTGTCCTTGTAAGAGACATGAGAGCTTGCTCTCTCTCTCTCTCTCCCCGCCCCCAACCCCCCACCCCACCTCCATCTCTCTCCTCCTCTCCCTCTGTCTCTTTGCCAGGTGAGGACATAGCAAAAAGGCAGCCATCTGCAAGCCAGGAACAGAGCCCTTCCCAACCCTGCTGGCACCCTGAGCTTGGACTTCCAACCCCCAGAACTATAAGATGATAAATGTCTATTGTATAAGCCACAAGTCTATGGTATTTCATTACAGAAGCCCGAGCTGACTAAGGCAAGGACTCTACAAAAGAAAGCTGTTTTTGAATTCAGAGAGCCCAAAAAGTATAATCACCAATTATTTTTGCTTGAAATTAAATAAAGCAAAAGTGACTTCATGAGAGAGAAAAAAGAGAAGAGAGGAAGAAGAAAGACCATGGAAGGAAAAAAAAAAAAGGTCTGTGGAAAAATTTTCTTTGAAGCATTCAGCTTGGATGCTGAATGCCAACCTTCAATCCAGGTTGGATTTTTAGAGCCAACTTAGATACTCCTAAAATATTGCTGTGTAGTTGAAACATTTTTGTAAATGCCTAAATGAATGGCATGGCTATAATAAGCATCTTTTCTGGGCTAGATTACACCATCGAACCAAGTTAGAGTCCTAATTATCAGGTTTTCTTGGGAACAACTGGCTGAGCATGCTTGTACTAAAATATATTTAATTTGGTTTTATATAGCACCTTTTAGTACACAGTGTGCCTTATTTCAAACTGCTTTAATGAGTAATGAATTAGATACTTGCAGGGCAGTGACTCCTCAGATGAACGGAGGAGATATTATAGGCGCAACAATAGTTCAACTTGGAAAACCAGGGCCTGCGTGGAAGCTTAGCTACTGTTTTCTTCAGGAAGGGCCATGCTGCCATGCCTTCTCACACAACCACACAATGCACAGGGTGGCCGAGGCTGGGGAGCCTAGAGAAGCAGCACGGGGATCACGGCATGCTCTGTGGTGGGGCAGGTGCTAGGGAGACATGAGGCTGTGTGCAGCTGGCAGGCAGAGGGGGTACCTGGAGGGGACAGAGCTGCCCACAGCCGTATCTCAGTCAGCAGGCAGCAGCAGGGAGCCAGCAATCAGCCATTGTGTGTCCCCAGCAGTGGGCTGGTTGAGCATGACATTAGGGAATTTGATTAGAAACAATTTTAGAAAATCCAGGCAAGCAGAGACTAGGACTCAGAGTCCTGTCCCCAAGTTCAGGCAGGTCCCTAGGAGTCCCTCAGAGCCTGAATTTCTGTATGTTTAAGGTGATCATTCGTCCCAGTTTGCAAGGTGCAGAGGGGTTCCCTGGGACATGTGCTATCCTACAGAATATTCAGTGCTAAGCTGGGAAAGTCCTGGGCAAACAGGGATCAATTGGTCACTCCACCAATATCTAGATTGGCATTTCTCAAAGGCTGATGCTCAGACCATCTGCATCTGCTCATTAAAAACCCAGACACCTGTGCCTTCACCTGAGACCTACTGATTCCTAATTGCATGGGTGAAGAATCCAATAGTTTGCATTTAACCAGTGCTTTGGTTGACTCATATATGCAAACTACTTCTTAGCACCATTTTCCTAGAAGAGCTAAAAGAAGCAGGAAGCATTTTATCAATAAAGTAATGCTGAATTTTCCCTGAGTAGAGGCAGATTCCTAGGCCAGACAGAGCTGAACCCTCTCAATGGGGTCAAATGGTCCCAACCAGCAAGAACAGGACGGCTGGAGGATTGGAGAACTGGGCCCATCCTGATTGCCTATGATGCCTCCGTAGGCCAGATATCACACTGTGTCTTCCTCAAGAGTGGATAGGGCAAAGCTACCCTAAGACAAAGCACAGGAGCAATTCTCCTCTATTTCCAGCATCTTACAAAGCCCTCAGAAAGTGAGAGTGAGCGCTGCAAAGGAGGAGGGACGGAGCCCAGTGCATCCTGCGCAGACAACCTCCCGGGGATGAGAGGCTCCATCAGGGAATGACCGCTTGGAAAGAATGAAACTAACTTTTGCTGACTTCTGCCTGGGTGAGAAACTGTCATCTTTATCACGATCAAAACTTGCCACTACCACTCAATTAGATAGATAATACTGGGTCCATTATTAAGATATGACGACTGAAGCTAGGAAAAGTGACTTGCCCAAGGTCACATGGCAAATAATAAATAAAGCCAAAAATATCAGACTCAAAGCCCAGATCTTTCCTAGTACACCCCACCCCCTGACCCCCGCCTGGCCCTTTAAATCTTACAGTTCTAAGGCTCCTGTTTGCAAAACCTCATGGGAAAGCTACTGCCTTCAGACTTATCTCAATGTTTGTCCAGCTTGTCACAGGTTCTGCTGCTTGCAAAGGGTCTAAATCCCCTCTGTTCACATCCCACCATCACACTACCTGGTTTTCTTTCCAACTCCACTCTTCCCAACTGTGTGACCTTGAGAAAATTACATGATCTCTCTGGGCTTCACTTTCTTGTCTTTTATTGAGTATAGTAATAGTGATTTCCTCCCTATTTAAAAATAATACTATGTTAAAAGTAACATGAAATAAGAACAGGGCTTATCACATACTAAATGCTCAATAACTGTAAGCTGCTAGTCTATCTTTATGATAAAACATGCATGTGAAATGGCTACTGGGTTTATAATATTACGATTTGGACATAGATAACCATAAGATCCAGAAAGGAGGAATGTTTATCTGTTTTGTTTTCTGCCTGAGGTTTGTTTTCACTGCAATGTTCGTGAAATTATATTCAATGGCTTGAGGCACTTACCATGTATGAAAAGGTCTAGCTGAGAACACAATAATAAAACTAATTCTCTAGGCTCCAGAAACTCTCACAAGGTGGAGCAATAGCCATGTTGAACTGAGTAACAAGAGCAACCATACAGCAAAAGCCTGCTGTGTGCCAAGCACCTTGTGTCAATTACCTGTTTCACTGTTTACAACAATCTCACCAATTGTATTCACCCACTATATGTTATTACATATTATATGTCAGGCACTGTACTAGATGCTGGGAATATAGGAATGAATGGGAAAGACCTGCCTCCTGTCCCTTATTGAGCTTCCAGTCTACTGCAGAAGGTAGATGTTGTACTATCTGTAGATATTAGTATTAAAGTTCTTTGATAAATGAGGACTAACTTAGCAGGCTCGAAGATATTAAATGACATTCAAGTGACATGGCCAGAATGTGATGGCATCTGAATTCAAACTCAGGTCGGCTTAGTGTCAAGGCTTGTACATGCTCCACCATCCCAGTGTTTATAGCCTACCAGACCAACTAGAAGAAAGGTCAAATGACAGAAAACAATATATAAGAGTATAGAGAAACTACCGTTGAAAACCCTGAGGAGTAAGTGACTAAATATGTATTCAATAGCCTGAAAAGATTTTAGAGATAATGACTTTTATTCTGAACATGAAAATAATTCCAATATCCACAGGCAGGCAAGAAGGGTATTCCAATTAGGAGGAATAACATGTGCAAAATAGTGCAGGTCAGAAATGGGGTGCAGAGCCATGAGACAACAGTAGGTGTCCTGAGCCTGGAAGGTTCCTGTGGGGGAATGGGGAGACAAAGTGAGAGCGTGGGACAAAGTGGAAGGCACAAGCCAGGGAAACTTGGCAAGGGCCTCAGACACTGTCATGAAGAATGTGAATTTGATTGTCAGGACAATAGGGAAGCTTTGGAGTCTGAACATGAAAGTGTCAGGAGAAGCAGGTGGAACAAGGCAGTGAGCAGTGTCCTCTCCTCATGCTTCCTTCCTTTCTGGTGTGAACTTGGCAGAAGCTCTCACCAAACTGCCCCTCCCTAGTTACCCCTGCTCCCACAGGGGAGAACCCACAGGTACTAGCCCATGAGTTCTTGCCAGTCTTCCCAGCCTTTGCTGAAAGGCATCCATTTAGGAAGTTATTTCTCTTAAGCTCCCATCTATGACATCGTATCAGACACCCCCATCTACTCAATGCAGGCAAACATAAATGAATCTCATTCTTTCTCAATATATGTACCCACCAAGCCATAAAGTTGAGCATGCGGGTCACCACCCTTCACTTGGGACACACATATCTGCACATTTTTGCTGGGGAGATCAAGATTTTAATAATGAAAAAGATAAGATGACCCATTCTATGGAGCTGAGTCAGCCTCTTTCTCCAGCCACCTCGTTATCACTGAATGGGCTCATTAGAAAAGTGTCCATGGCAGCAGGGATGGAAGCTAGGCATGGGCTCAGCAAAATGGACTCCCCATTCACTAAGGCTGACCTGGCTATGACCACTACTGAGTACCCAATCTGGCAGCAGCAGAGATCAACACTGAGCCCCTGATATGGCATCACTCCCCAGAGTGATAAGCCCGTTACCTGGTGGCGGATTGATTACATTGGGCTGCTTCCCTTATGAAAGGGACAGCATTTTGTTATTACTGATTATTTAATCTAGATACAGATTTGTCTTCCTTTTGCACAATACTTTTGTCAAAACTATCCATGGACTTCAAGGATCTATTATAAACGTCATGGTATTCCACGCAGCTTCACTTCCAATAAGGAACTCACTTCACAGGTAACGAAGTGCAGCCACAGGCCCATGTTCATGAAATTCACTGGTCTTACCCTGTTTCCCACCATCCCGAGGCAACTAGTTTGATAGAATGGTATAGTGGTCTTTTGAAGTCACAGTTGCACCATCAGCTAGGTGACAATACCTTGCAGTGCTTGGGGCAAGGTTCTCTGGGAGGCTGTATATTTTCTGAATCAGTGCGCAATATATGAGGCTGTTTATCCCATTTTCAAAACTCACAGGTCCAGGAATCAAGGGGTGGAAATGGGAGTGGCACCATTCACTATTACCCCTAGTAAACCACTGGCAAATTTTTTTCTTCCTGTGCTGATGGACTTGTGTTCTGAAGGCCTAGAGGTTTCAGTTTCAGTGGAAGGAGTGGTTCCACCAAGGGACATAATGATTCCATTAAACTGGAAGTTAAGACTGCGACCTGGACACTTTGGTCTCCTCATAACTCTAAATCAACAGGCAAAGAAGGGATTTGCTCTGCTGGCTGGGTGATTGCTCAGGACTACAAAGGGGAAGTTAGACTCCTAGTCCACAATGGAGATAAGGAAGAGTATGTCTGTGATACTGGAGATCATTCAAGATGTCTCTTAGTATGATCATGCCTTATGATTAAAGTCAACAGAAAACTACAGCAACTGAATGCGGGCAGGACTCATAGCCTAGACTCTTCAGGAATTAAGGTTTCAGTCACCCCTCCAGGAAAAGATTCATAACCAGCTGAGGTGCTTACTGAGGACAGAGGAAATTCAGAATGGGCACTGGAAGAAGGTGGTTATAAATACCAGCTACAATCACATGAGCAGTTACAGAAATAAGTACTGTAATTACCATGAATATTTCTTCTTTATTTTCTTAAGAATATGTGTGTGTGTGTGTCTTTTTTTCTCCCCTCTCTTATTCCGTTATCACGTAACATAAGATGCATTGGCTTTATATCATAATATTTAAATATTGCTGCAATTACCTCACAGTATTTAAGTTAGAAGATATCAGAAGAAAGGGAAACATCACTCAAGGACTTCACCTCCTCTTCGGGAGAAGAGGTCAGTGCATTTTCATCTGTACACAGCATAGTTGTATCATGTTAGGCAGAATTATGACCTTGTCATTGACTTTATTCAGAGATTAAGTATGGTTTGAGGAGATGTGCATATGTGTCGAGTTGACAGGGGTACACGTCTGATGATTAACTTTGTCAGCCTGATTGGGCTACGGGGTACCCAGATTCTTGACCAAACATTATTCTGGGTGTTTCTGTGAGGGTGTTTTTGATCAAATTGAAGTTTAATTTGGTAAATGGGTAAAGTAGATTGCTCTCTCTAATGCGGTGGGTCTCATCTAATCAGTTGAGGGCCTGAATAGATCAAAAAGGCTCTCTCTCCCCCAAGTAAGAGAGAATTCTCCTGCCTAGATGGTCTTCAAAGTGGAACAATAGTTTTTTCCTGCCTTTGCACTCTAACTAAAACATCAGGGCTTCCTGGGTCTCAGTCCCACCAGCCTTCAGACTAGAACTACACTGTTGGTTCTCCTGGTTCTCAGGATTTCAGACTCATACTAGAACTAAACTGCTGACTCTGCTGGGTTCCCAGCTTGCCAGCTCACTCTGCAGATCAAAGGACTTGCCAGCCTCCATGATGGTATGAACCAATTCCTTATAATAAACCTCTTTCTGTGTGTGTATACACACACACACACATCCTATTGGTTCTGTCTCTCTGGAGAACACTGACTAGTACATTTACTAAATGTAAGACAGTAGGGTTTGCCTTTTTTGCTTACTACTTTACCACCAGCATCTAAAGCAGTGCTTGGTAGGGGATGTGCTCAGATGTTTGTTGAGGGAGTAAAAATATCAATGCATTTGTTTTATGAAATGGAGCATACTTTCAGCAGTTTCACTACACACAAAAAAAGTATTAAATTAAATGAATAAAAACTCAAACATTGGGGCCTTTATCGGTTCTTTACACCTTTGCCAGGTAACACAATTGTAGCTTTTTGATTCCTCACCCATCACCTGGGAACCTGAATTAAGTTGCCACAGTTTACATCCAGGTTTAAAATACTGGGGTTAAGATAAATAGCTTCCATACTCACTAACGAATCACTGTTAAAATGACAGAATGAAAAACAAAACACTGCAAACTCAATTTTTATTAAAACCAGAACTCCTCTATAACCCCACATCCCCACATCTGAAGGACTCCCCAGGGCAGTGAAGAGCAGAGTAAAGAATATGGAACAATCCCTGGACAAAACACTACTGGCCGTGGCCACAGAGCTCAGAGAAGACTTTCAAGCCCCAATTTTTTCTGAGTAGGCAATTCACCATGGGAGACAAAATCTGAGATCCCTAGTTTGGATTCAAAAGAGTCGAGCATGCCAGCTTGTAACAGAATTCTCCCTGGATTCTGCATAATACCATGGAGAAGCAGAAGACAGGTGGATGGATGAGGAGATATGTCAGTGGCCATATTTCAGGAAGCCGTTGGTTGGAGAGGCAGAGTCAGGGAGATCCTGTTAGAAGCAGGCTTGCAGTTGTTGCTTTCTTTGGTTGGAAAGAGGCAATTGCCAAAAAGATTTATCATCTTACAGAACTTTGCTGATAATGAAGGAGAAGTCTGTCTGCCAGGATGCTGCCCTGGTCCTTCCCAACATTAAACTTCCTGAAAATGCTGGCCCATGAATAATTCACCTCCTTCCAATAATTTTTTAAAATGGATAAGCAAATAAGCACAGAATATATTTAAATTGCTACTTGAAAAGGAAGAAAATGAACAGGAAAACAAATGGTAAATAAAGAGCACTCATTAGAAAGAGGTTTCTGTGGAGCAGATGAAAATTGGTACCAAACATGCGCCATGAATTTGTTTAAAAAGTTAATGAAATAATTACTTCTTTAATGTAAAATCTCAAAGCAGAGCTACAGGAGCTTAAAAAATACATTGACTGCCAACAGTAGGAGAAGAAATAAGAGGAAAAATAGGAGTGAATGAAAAAATAAAACCATCACAGAAATGAAGACCACCTTGACAGTCAGGAATGTACATTTCTGGCAACACAGAAAAAAGACATGGAGGACAGGACTGAGGAACTGAGCAAACAAAGTGGAAATAAGGAAACATGGGTCAAAAAGTAGAGGGAAAAATAATGCATAGATAAGACGGAAATAAGATAGGCAACAAACACATAAATGGTATCCCTGAAGCAGAGAACTGAAAAACTGAAACAGGAAAGGAAAACAAACTTTTGAGATATAATTTAAGAAAACTTTTCAGAAAAGGCAACTTGAATCTACAGACTAAAAGCATGTGCGATGGACCAAGAAAAATCATGTGAGCAATCAATACTGAGTCACATGCTAGTGAAGCTATTGGTCCTCCAAAAGAAGAAAGAATCCTTTGGGGACATAGAGGATTAATCAGCTCTAAGTGCTGGGTGGTGCAAGAACACAATGAACAGTCACCTGAAACCCCCGGGGAGAGAGGGCGGTAGCCCAAGAATTTTGCAGCTGGCCAAACAATAATCCAAGTATTAAGAGAAACAAATGTGCCAGAACTCAATAAATATAATACCTATAAGCCCTTCTTATAGAAACACCTGGAGGGTAAATCTCAGCCTAGCCCAAAGTAAATGGAACGACCATCAGCCAAGGACTCTTCATGAGCATCAAACCCACTTATCAGGAGCATTAAACTGTGACATCACTGAGAATTTTGATAAAAGAAAAAAATACAAACAAGTATAGATATATGTATTTTCTAACTGTACATATGTACAGGTATGTCTAACCCTACATTACACAAAAAACTGCTTCAACAGTTGGGTAGTGATGAGGAAGAGTGGACTTCGAAATACTGTAAGTTCCCAGTTTTTCTCATCTTTACATAAGGAAAGCAAAGATGTAAATTTTAAAGCTGATAAATCAAGTAATACATGTAAAAGCATATATAAATGTACAAATGCAGTAAATACCAGGAAAATAATATAATTTATAGTTATAATCTAATATAAATATATAATAATACATGTAAATTTCTATTGTCATTTATAATAGAAATTATGTTATATGCTATATGTTATATTTTACATATAATTTATATTATGTGTATTATTTATTGTATATAAATTATATGTCATTTATATATTATATATAAATTTTATATAATACATTATATAATGACATTTATATATTATATATAAATTTTATAATGTAATTATATATTATATATTATAATACATAAATATATATAACTACATATTACATAGTGTTTATGTTATATAATTTATATATAATTATATATTATAAATTAGAATTAAGTTATATAGAATATAATTCTATTCTATATATAGTACTATTCATAATTATACTATTTATATAGTAATATTTATATACAATTAAAATATAATTTATATATAATGTAATTCTGGCTGGACTTAGATGTGCCCAGTTGTTTCTATAAGAAGGATTTCTATTTATTCTATTTTTTGAGTTCTTGTATGTTTGTTTCCTGTAATACTTGATCTGCTGTTTGGCCAGGTACAGTAATATAATATAAAACCGGGTGGAAAGGAGGTGGCAGAGTATAGGTGTATACTAGCCATGTCATTGTTTTAATCATTTATAAAAAATATTTAACATTTTTACAACACAATAAAATAACTCATCTTGAAAATAGTGAGCAGAGGGAATCTACTCCCCGGGGTTTGGCACCAGCTTTTAACTTGATTCTGTGCCTGTGCCAGTTTTCTTGTGCTGAGGCCACCAGCAGCAACACAGGTTTCTAATGGTGGATCAGTGGTGGCATACTCACTAACACAGGCAACGGCTTTACCATATTACACAGTCACATGCAAAGCTAAATTGTGTAAGTTTAGACAGTAAACTACGTAAGCCACATCATGTCATTCAATCCTCACTATGGCCCTATGAAGCAGGCAGTGTTTTATGTCCCACTGCTGAGAAAAGGAAAACTTTGAAAGATTAGGAGGCACACAGATAGAAAATCGCAAAGCTGGGACTTGAACTTGGGTCTGACTAGCTGCAAAGTGTATGCTCTCAAACTGAAGGAGACCTCGCTTTAAAACGCGATTTGAGTTTTTTATGATGCACAAAGAATATTTGCATATTATTGACATCAAATTTCAAAAGGAGATCCTCATTAAGCCAGTTAGCTTCTCAGTCTGGAATATCCCTTCCCCTCAGGCTTTGTCAATTTAAATGTTTCTCATTCAAGGGGTGACTCACACATCACATTCTCCACCTTCCCTCCCCACCCTAGGAATTGCTGATGTTGGCTTCTCCTGAGCTGCCACAGCTCAGCACCCATGTATAACAGGCTGTCATTCAGCCATCTAATATCATTTAGGCGCCAGGCACTGCGCCTTGTCCAAATAAATGGTAATTGACAATTCAGAAATGATATTAGATTTCAACATTAGCTTTACAAGTTGACACTTTGATCTTCTTTGGACCACTTTATCTTAATGCAGATTTTGAGATTTTTTGAGGCAAAAGTCAGGGCACTCCACCTCTCTTCTACTAGGTGAAGAGCACACAGCTCATATTATGGGAAGTTACCAAAACTAAAAACATGGCCTGAGCACGGTGGCTCACGCCTGTAATCCCGGCATTTTGGGAGGCTGAGGAGGGCGGATCATTTGAGGCCAGGAGTTCGAGACCAGCCTGGCCAACATGGCGAAACCTTGTCTCTACCAAAAAATACAAAAATTAGCCTGGTGTGGCGGCGCGTGCCTGTAATCCCAGCTACTGAGGAGGCTGAGGCATGAGAATCGCTTGAACCTGGGAGGCGGAGGTTGCAGTGAGCCAGGATCCGGCCACTGCACAATCGAGCCAGGATTAAGACTCTGTCTCAATAATAAATAAATCAATAAATATAAAAAATAAAAATATAAAAAACTATGCCCTTAAACTTATTTTTAGGGGGCAGGGAGAAGGGAATGATGAAAAACAAACTATAAAAAAACGGTGATTCAGAAAGTTGCAGAAACAAACACAAATTCTGTGCAGTCTCCACAGGTTTATGATCACGTTGAGGAGGTTAAAAATCCAGTGTCAACTTTCAGTTGTCCAGTGCGTGGAAGGCTCCAATCTGCGTCTTCTCCTATTCATTCAGCAGGAGGTGGGCAAGAGGGTAAAAAAACCCAGCGTGACTCTCTTTTCTACAGTTAATCATCTACTTCCCAGACAAAAAAAGAGGCTCCTGACTGTTGACTCTTTAACATTCCCTTTTGATTTTCGCTACCACGAAGGTTTTAGGGGGAGAGCTACAAGAAGGTTTAGGAAATGCCTTTTAAATTTCCTTTACCCATCTGTATAATCTTCATCTTTATTTCTTTAATCCCCATTGCCTATGCATTAGCACCTCAAAAGCTTGTTATTTAGATCAAAGCAGACTTAGGAAGCAGCTAGCCTATCTTGAATTTTATCCAAAAAAAAAAAGACTACAGTCAAGGTAATTTCACTTTCCCTTTAAATAGCATATTTCAGTCATGTCCCAAAAGACCTGTTTGTTGTTTTTCTTTCAATTAAAGAGCACAGTGCCCTTCTAGAATACATGAGATATTTTTTTCTATGAGTTTCTCAGTTTCCCCCCCGGCTAGAATCTGGATAGAATGGGAACAATGCACCTTTATCAACTCAGGAATGTTCATGGAGAAAACCTCACCCATTTAATCTCATGTTTTTCCACAACATGAATTGGGATGGCCTTTGGAAAAAATCTAAGAAGGGGCAATGAACTCCTCGAATGCACGCAGGGTGTCCCGGGTGAACAAGGTTAGACACGTCGCTATTGTCCTACTGCTGTTGTGGGTCCTGCAGCAGGAACAGAAGGCCTCGGAGAGGAGCTTCCTCCTGAAGCCTCTCACCCATTCACCTGGAGGAGCCGGGAGTGGGTTTGGATTCTGTGGAGTTTCTCGTCTGCCTCTTTCCCCCATTGCTTTGAACATCCATGAAGCAGTTACCCCAAGCTTGGAATGATGGACTCCAAGAGTAGAAAGAGCCCTAACTCCAGACAATTTCATGATCTATTCTCTATCAGAGAATTTCATGTATCTATTCTCTATTCTCCGTTGCTGTTAATTAACCAGGGGGCCATGGGTTTGCCCCGTGCTGTGCAGGTGCCACATGGGACATCGTCCCCGCCACCACTGCTCCTGCACAGTGCTGGGCCTAAGAGCAGAAGAGAAAACACCAAGTGATGGTCAAGATCATTCATCAGAGGAAGAAGCTCAAGAGTCTTATGAGGGAGACAAACACCTCATGGTTATAAAGCAGTTCGTCCCGGACGTGACTGGCCAGTGTCTGGGTCACAGGGTAGAGGTCTGATTATATACTACAAAATCAAACACCCCCAAAGAATGGCCAAACAAAAGCCTTTCCAAGGCATTTTTACGCCAGCCTCTTTCTCTCAGTTAGATCCCTGTTGATGTTGGAGGGGCCGAGATGACTTGAAACCGAACAAATTTAAAGCCGAAGTAGCCATTTACAGAAAATGACTTCTTACTTTGGGACAGCCGAAAATGTCTGAAAACATGAGTAATGTGTCTTATAGCAAACAGCATAAAACAAATGTTGCAAAACCTGCTTCCTTATGTGGTGCATTGTACTTTTATGCATGTACGCTGTGTGAACAAGAGGGTTAAAAGTTAAACAGTCGCCTAGGGCTAAAGGCAAACGCACTGCACAGGTAGGGAATGGGCTTCTTGACTTCCAAACTATTACTATATGTCTTTAGCAGGAACTCACAGGCACCAGTGTGCAAAAATGTCTTTCCTTAAGGTGCTGGGTATTATGAAATTGGGCTGTTTTAATGTCTGAAATAGCCATCTGACCTTTAATCCAACGTCGTAAATTTATCATTGTCTGAAATTGGTAGACTATCATTCTTATTAAGGCCAGTTTTTAGGATTTAGCATTTACAGAATACTTAGTCTCCAGTGTATGAAAAGAGACGTGAAATTCACCGGGGTATCCTAGAAAACGGCTGAATAAAAAGGAATTAGCTATTTTGAAGCCGAGACATGGTTCCATTGCTGAATGAACTAACAAAGGCAAGAGAGAAACAATGCCGGGTAAGATCAACTTAGTCTATATTTCATAAGATGGTAAATACCTAGAAGTCATGTTTATGTATAATGAATTACAATCCTTCCACATTTACCTTAGTAACATTTTACAGGGGTTGTATTTTACTCCCAACTACCAATTATGTCATCATTCTGGCATTTACCTGGACATAATGATACACAGCCAACCCATTCTTGTAACATAATTCATTGCTTAAAAGTGTTTGTAAAGTCACACGGCATTCTACACACACATAATGACTCGGATATTGCTATTAAATTTTACCGATTAAAGTTTAGTAAACCTCAAAAATCTTATGTTGGTTTCTGTATATCTTATTAATCCTAAAGGAAAAGATGTTCAGCTATTTAAATGTCAATAAATGTGTAACCCTGTAAAAAGCAGACATTGTATATTCTGTGACACAATATCTCACCTACCATTTTAATGGAAGATAGAGACTTGCTTTTTTAACTGTTAAAGGCAGGTCATTTAGACTTTCACTGCTACCCCCATATTATGTCATGTATTAAAATATGAAAATACACTAAAAAAGCATGCACATACACACCTTCACACCTCGTACTCTCATACCCCAGGTTCCTTTCCTTGACTCGTTAAACTGAGTAAAGAAATCACAACTGTACCATTGGTTTGCATTCATTCATTTTAATTTAGATTTGAGAAAAAACAAGAATTCAGATCCTTTTATAAGCTTGTGAGGTCACCAAATTTAAATTAAGCCTCTGCCTATAAAGCACATTAATAAAAGTACTATACGGAGGGAAATTTAATATGAATGGTTAAAATGCATGGAATTCAGATTTTACTGTCAAACAGCTCAATTAAACAAATTGAATTTTTAAGCAACAAAAGGGAATTGAATCAAATTAGGAACAGAGTGTGATGTGAAATGGGGACCTTTATGAGGAGCGCCGGCCCCTCCAGCATGGAGCCTTCTTTATTTGTTGCCTCGGCAGTTAGAGGAGGCTGGCAGAACCGCATCACAACAGGATAAAAATGTTCACCGTTGAAACACAGTTTTTGGCTCCCAATAAATCATCTGTCACTTCATCACAGCCCAGTAGATAATGAGCAATAAAGTTTTCACACTCAGGGAATGAGGACACAGACACAAGAAATACAGCTGAAGCCGTAAGTCTGGCTCTGCTGTGAGTGGAAAGTGCTTTGTATAAGAAATGACCCTAAGATTTCCTCCAAACAAGAACACAGCATCTGTACAATACACAATTTGCCGCATTAAAAATTAAATCACGTTTATTAGGAACTTAATGACAACAGTATGTTGAGGTTGATATATTAAATAAAGCACAATGTTGATCCAGAAATAGCTCTGTGCTCAAAACCAGCAATGCAGGGTGGTCTATACAATGAGTCACTATAATTTTTACTGGCATTATTTTAAATGTTTATGTGCATACACTATTCCCCATTGGTATTTAAATACTGCTAACGTATCTGTAATTCCAAAATAATTTTTATTTGGATGGGTTTCTGTATGCCCCCACCCCCATAAAATTCAATTGAAAAGAGAAAAAAGTCTGAGCTATTGATTCCAAAATCACATGCTGGTGTATTTCACAAATGCAATCCATTTGCAGATGTTCTACAAAGGTTTCACCACAATTACCTTGAATTGTTTCTGACTTTTATTCACCCATCTCTGCAGCCTGCATGTGGGTGGTCTACTCCATTACCAGAAACAACAAGACAGGAAATGAACCTGAGAATATGGGAAAGGGAAAGAGAAAGAAAGAAGAGAGGAGGGAGGAAGAGAGGGAGGGAGGGAGAGAAGGAGAGAGGGAGGGAGGGAGAGAAGGAGAAAGGAAAGGAGAGAGGGAGGGAGGGAGGGAGGGAAGGGCAGAGGGAAGGAAGGGAAAGAGGGAGGGAAGGAAGGAGGGAGGGAGAGAGGAAGGAAGGGAGGGAGGAAGGAAGGAAGGAAGGAAGGGAGGGAGGGAAGAGCAGAGGGAAGGAAGGGAAAGAGGGAGGGAGAGAGGGAGAGAGGAAGGAAGGGAGGAAGGAGGGAAGGAAGGAAGGAAGGAAGGAAGGAAGAAAGGAAGGAGGGAAGGAAGGAAGGGAGGGAGGGAAGAGCAGAGGGAAGGAAGGGAAA
>NC_045442.1:4610771-4628044 GCF_002776525.5 Piliocolobus tephrosceles | reverse complement strand
GGGAAAGAGGGAGGGAGAGAGGGAGAGAGGAAGGAAGGGAGGAAGGAAGGAAGGAAGGAAGGAAGGAAGGAAGGAAGGAAGGAAGGAGGGAGGGAAGGAAGGAAGGGAGGGAAGGGCAGAGGGAAGGGAAGGGAAAGAGGGAGGGAGAGAGGAAGGAAGGAAGAAAGGAAGGAGGGAAGGAAGGAAGTGAGGGAAGGGCAGAGGGAAGGAAGGGAAAGAGGGAGGGAGAGAGGGAGAGAGGAAGGAAGGAAGGAAGGAAGGAAGGAAGGAAGGAAGGGAGGGAGGAAGGAAGGAAGGAAGGAAGGAAGGGAGAAAGGAAGGAGGGAAGGAAGGAAGGGAGGGAAGGGCAGATGGAAGGAAGGGAAAGACGGAGGGAGGGAGGGAGGGAGGGAGGGAGTCTCAGTGTCACATTAGTTGCACTGAATAAAATGTTTCATTAAAAATGCACACTGAAACTGGTGCCACTGAATCTGGGGCAGTAAGATGACCCTCAAAACACATCTTTCTTCCTATGGTGGCCAGATGGTGGGTCAGGCACTGGAGGGTGCCCACATCTGCTGGGACAGGAGCTGGCTTCAGGACATGGGAAGGAGGAAAGAGCCATACTGCCCTTTGTTACAGAGCTTTGCCATCGGCTCTCATTGCTGAAATGTGTGTGAGGCAACAACCTCATGGTTCTCTGAGGGGTTCCAGACCCCACTTTCCAGAGGCCCAGTGGTGTGGCTCAGCAGGGATGAGAGCTCAAGGCCAAGGCGAGTTCTTGCACGGTTCCTGTCTCACAACCCCTGAGACTCACCTCCCACTGGGAGGGCATCCAGCCTTCACATCGCGCCCAACGGCCCAAGGGAGGGTGGAGTGGGGGGCTTCCTGCACAAGGATACCAGGCTGCATGGCAGGAGCATGATGTGAGTTGTGAACCGCAACTTCTGCTTTCCAAAGTCCACCTCCTGGGATGGGTCACATCACATCCTTGTGGGAAATGGAAAAATAAAGTTCCAATTACAAATAAAACTCTCAGTGGGAGGTGTTGCTTGCTTCCCAGTAGGGGTGAACCAATTGCAGCCCGATAGCACTGCTTTGAACTAAAGAGAGCAGGAGAGTCTAAAGGTCCCATCCCAGATGTTCTCACCTATGGGGTGGGTTCAACAGGATGACTGTGCCCTGTCACACACTGCTGACCCAGGACCCAGGACGCAGGGCAGGCAGGAAGCTCCAGAGGTGGGTCTCAGGGAGGCTGAGAAAAAACTCTGTCTCCTCTGAGGTGGCAACTGTGCCGTTCACTCGATGGTTTATGGAAGGATGACTGCAAACGGGGTGCAAATCACAGGAACTCTAAAACGTCCATCCAACCCCAAATCTAGAATTCCCCTACCTAATTTCACATCTGTTGTATAAAAGTTTCTCCATCCGATAGAACTACAAATTTTAATTAACGCTTCTTGATCTTATTAATGTGTGTAAAAATATAATCAAACAACAAATTATGGCAATTTGCAATCAAAAGATATTAAACTAATGCTACGTGCTTCAGAAAAAAATTACGCTGATATGTAAATAAATGCAAATACAGATTTCCTTACTGTATTTAGTGCCTACTTTCTGAGAAAGGCAAGTCACTTAAAATCTTTATTTCTCAGTTGTATTCGTTAAAATAATGCATGTTAATTATATTCCGACATTCATCTGACAAATAACTGATAAGTTACACAATGTAACTACTAATAATCCATGCAGCCCATTTTATTATCTTATGAAATTAGAGATTGAACATTGATTATGACTAATAGGGGATTTCATCCAATAAAGACAGCACATGAAGAGAAGTATATAAAAATTGGGTAGCTGGCTTTTGAATAGCTAAAAGGGGCTATGTTAAGTCATTAATTAACAAAGATGAATGCTCTGGGTGAAGATGGCAATAGTTGTACTTTTTTAGACCAGAGATGAATTATTTATTTCTACCCTAGCTATACCGTAGAGTGCACACAGAGTTTGTTTAGCAACAATAGTAGAAATATATTTGCTACAGGGGCAGCCTGGTAATACTGCTTGTTAAGGCATGCTATTTGTAAGCAAATTTATATGAAAAGTATGCCATGTCTAATACTAAACTACTCCAGCCTCAGACTGAAGGGTGATTTTACAAACGTCCTGCAGCACTCCATCATCCCTTCATTTTAATGTCTTTATTTTATGATTTTGTTGATGAAATACTACTTACTCAGTGCTCAAAATCCCTTTTAGGCTGCAGGCACTGGCTAGTTGACATGGCAAGCTATATTTTACGGCCATATATTTCAGCTCTCTCTGTCCAAGTTGGAGGACACAGTAGCCAAGATGGTTTTTCATCGTAGAAATATATTTTCATATTTATTTATTGATTTGACTAATGTATCTATTTTTCAATTCACATGCTTATGTTTCAATCCATTAAAGTGATTCATGGTCAAATAATATGTTATTGCAAGTACAAAGAGGAGATAAAAACCACTGCACATTTGCTCTAACACAAGAACAAAAATAATTTAAAAAAGCATTGCATGATTAAATATAGTTTTAATCCCCAAAAGATCAAAACTAAAATGATGTTTTTAATTATTTCACAAAAAGGCATAAATAAAAGTTTTTTGAAAAAGTAGGATGCAATTACCTATGAAATCAGTTTCCCAGTAATAAATATTTTGTGGATGTTTCTTAACAAGATTAAGTACTCAGTACAGATTTAGCATCAGGCATGAAATTAACAACAAAATAAAAAGTAAAACAGGTTTCCATTATTCAGCAGGAGAAAGCTAAGATGACAAGGCTGACCAGCCCCAAGGCATAGGAGCTCTGTTCACCAAGGGCCTTGCTAAGACCAGCACTGTGCGGCTGTGTTGTTAGGATCCTAGGTTTTCGGGTGAAGAGAACCAAGCACACCTGCTTTCCTACTGGGGAGCCGGGCTGCGCCTAGCCAAGCCCCTTCTGTTTGGCCCCAAAGGGGCCCTCAACTGCAGAAGGTTGAGGAGGAAACACTGCAGGGCTGTTGCTTCTCAGCACCTGTCTCCCCGAGGTCTCACAACAAACTTCATTTTCCAGGAATGTTTGTCTAAGAACTCTGGAGCTTTGCAATGATTACAACACACACCTCTGCACCCATGTGCACGTATGCATGCATGTACTGCATGTGCGTGTTTGGAGAAGGAGTATATTATTTCAGGACACACTACCTTGCTAAGCCATTCTGCTTAAATACAGAGGGTGAATTCTCCAGAGGGGCACAGGGAAGTGCAAAGCCTAAACTCACTCAAGACAAGAGAGGAAGCCAACTGATTCTCAGAGCAACTACTGAGTGTCCACCCCAGGAACAATCAAGCCTCATGGTCAATGAGCTGTCATGGAAACAGAAAACTGACAATAGAATGGGGTAAAAGAGCAGCCACCGCTCCCAAGAAGAATGGGGGAAAGCAATTGACATTGAAGGAAATGGACATTTTAAGGTAGGTCTTAAAGGGGAAGTCGGATTTTACAAAGGACTTGGGAGTACCTTCAAGGCAGAGAATACAGGACTGTGAGGGTCCTGGCTCCCTGTGGAGGGTGTGCTGTCCATTGTGGCAAAGTGGGAGGTGCCTGACCTGGCAAGGGCAAGGCACAGAGGGCAAGGCCAAGGCCAAGGTGTTAGGACGCTTCAGTCAATATCCAAAGGCTGTTCACTGCTCGTCCGCCGTGAGCACGGCACTACGCTGAAAGAGCTGGGTTTAGCCTCCTGTCTGTCCAAAATATTCTCTGCAGAACTGGCCAGACCTTAGCTGCCTGTCAAAGAAATCTGGAAATAATAAAATTATTACTGGTGGTTGGAGAAGGGCTGTATCTCATTATTATCATCACATGGGGTCCTCTCCCACCTAGCCTCTGCTCTTTTTCACAGCCTAACCCGGGAGGCCTATGTTACAAGTGCAGAAGCGTGAACCTCCCCGTTGGCTGCTCACCCCAAGACAGGTGCCTCTTGCTCCTGAGGCTGGGGTTAGGGTCAGGTGATGTCCCATGGGAAGCTGACGCATTCTTCCAGAAAAGACTCCTGAGCCTGTGTGTGCAAGGACAGAAACTGCAATGAAATTCATGCCCTTTTAGTGTCTGCATGCTATAGAATTGGGGAACATTTGAAAGATTTAGCCAGGAACTTGGGAGATGCCTGAAATAGCCTTTCTAAGCATGTCCAGGGGGCAAACTGAGCTCGGATCTTGCTCCCTATCATGCCTATCTGCCCCAAACCAGGTCAGCTGTTCTTCCCTAAGTTCCGCAGAACTTAGAACTGCCTTCCTGCTCCCTGCTGTCTTCCTCGTCTGTCTCTCGTCGCTAGACTGTGAATTCCTAGGCTGAAGGAGCTGCATCATGCACAGGACACAGTAGACATGCAATATATGAAAGAATGAACAAGATGCCCCATCCTCTGGAAGCTATCCTGGAATCAAGATTGCAGGAATTTAAGAATAAGCAAAAAGAAGAAAAATAAAAAGAACTCACAATCCTATGGTCAAGAAACATCCATTTCAACATTTTGGCACTTTTCCTTTCTACCTTTTTCTATGAGAATTCACACTTTTCAAATTAACCTTTGGATCAAGCCATTCATACTGTTATATTGCCTGCATTTTACACTAAATATTTTATAACAAATAATTTTTCTAACTTTTTCTCATAACCATCTTGAGTGGTTGCCTAGAATATTGTTGCATGAACATACCATGAATATACCACTGTTTGCATTTTTTTCCATCATCAAAGATGCTGCAACAAAAATCTCTGAAGCCAAGTCTTTCTAAACATCTATAATTAATTCCATAGGATAAATCTTAAAGTGGAATTTAAAATACCACCAAATCTTTAACCAGACAGACGATACCAACACGATTTACCTTTATCTGTGTCCATTATCCAATACCCTCCCAGCATCACCCAGCATCAGATATTATCATTAAAATGTTTCTATAACTAAAATTTTATATAAGCTATTTTATAAGTAAAACAATATCTTTATTTGCATTTTATTACTGGGCAAGTTTAGAGATTTTATGCTTATTGGCCATTTATATTTCTCCTCTTTACTCTTTTAAATCTTCTGCATATTTTTCTTTCCATACTTTAATTTTTTATTTAATATTTATTAGTTTGTTGTTACTTTTAACTGCAGAGAAGCATGAGGAAGAAAGCTAAACTTCTTCATAATCTCACCCCAATGATCTCTGTTGACTTTAAAAAACAAAACATGTAAATATTAGAAAATTCAACAGCATGCCTTCTTTCTAATCTCAAAACCAACTCCAGTTCCACTTTTGAAAGATAGTCACTGAAAATACTGTTGTTTTCTACCATATAAACCACATTACACACACACACACTCACACACACACACTCACACACACTCACACTCACACACATTCACACACATTCACACACACTCACACACTCACAACTCACACACTCTCGCACACTCACACACACTCACACACACACAAACACACACTCACACACACTCACAACTCACACACTCTCACACACTCACACACACACAAACACACACTCACACACGCACTCACACACTCACACACTCACACACACAAACACACACACACACAAAGACACACACACGCACTCACACACTCTCACACACACTCACACACACACACACTCACACACACAAACACACTCTCTCACACACGCACTCACACACACTCTCACACACACGCACTCACACACACTCTCTCACACACACTCACACACTCACACACACATGGAGAGAGAGAGCTCTTTACCTTGCTTTCATAGTTAATAACATAGATTAGAGATTTTCTCATATAACCACAAACCATATTCTTTTTCCCAATTGCATAATATCTATCACATAGATGTACCACAATTTCTTTAACCATTCCCATGCTGGACACATTGGCCTTTACTGGGGTTTTGCCACTTTAACAATACCACAGTACCAGAATGAAAATACTTGTGTGTGTGCATGTGCACGTTGTGCAGAGAGAGAGAAAGAAGGAAAGAGTCCTTTGTGAGTACCGGGACAAATTCCTAATGATAAGAATTTGCAGCTTATGTTTGTCTTAGTGACTTAAAAGAATTCTTTATATATTGAAGATGTTAACGCTTGAATTGTAATATAAGTTACAAAAATTTTGTCATAATTTATGACTTGCATTACAATTTTTTAACTTGGAAGTGCATTTTGGAAATGTACTTTTCTTTCTTAGTTTCTACATGTGATACCACACTTTAAAAAGCTTTTGTCATAGTAAGAGAAGATAAACTTTTACACAGATGTTTTCTAGTACTAATGTAGATCTATTCTTAAGCTTAAAATATTCATCTTTCTGGTACCTATTTTTTTTTTCATTGTAAGGTAGAGATCCAACTTTTTTTTTCAAATGCTTAGCTAGTTACCCCAAACTGTTGACCAAATAATCTATCCTTTTCTCACTCCTCTAAAATGCCATCTTTATTGTACACTGCATTATTTATGCCTCTTTCCGAAATGTCTTTTCTGTTCTATTGATTTATTTGTTCCTGCACCAAAAGCACATTGTTTTAATCACTCCAGTATTTTAATATCTAGTAGGTCAAGTCCTCTCTCATTATTCTTATTTTTCAAAATTTCCTTGGCTCTTCTCAGCCATTTATTTTTCCAGATGAACTTTAAAAACATTTTGTTAAGTTCCACCCCAAATCCCACTGGGATAGAATTGGATATTCATTGAATTTGTAGATGAATTAGGCGAAAGTTGACATCTGCACTATTAAATCATCTCATTCAGGAATATTATTCTTCATATTCACTTAAGTCTTTTTTTTCTGTCCCTTGGCAAAGTTTTAGATATTTTAATACTTTTCTAGGACATTTTGTAAGTTTATTCAGACATATCTTATATTTTGGTTGCTAGTATAAATAAAGTCTCTTTGTTATTATATGTTTTCAGTTGTTTCCATTGTTTTCTGTACAGTAGTTTAATATTAGTTAAAATATTTAGTCTTAGTTAATATTATTAAAAATTAGCTAATCTTAATATGTTTTTAATTGATTCCATTAAGTTTCATAAATAGGGTCACATTAACTACAAACAATGCTAATTTCATCTCCTCCATTCTAGCCTTTATGTGTCACTTTTCTTAAATTTTTAAAGAAATTCTGTAAAACTTACAAGTAGCCTTTTAAAATAGCTTTCATAGCATTTCATCTTGTGTTGTTGCTAACTGCAGAGGACATGATCCTAGACAGATCTGGAAGGTGGAGGGATGGTCTTATATCAATATTGTTTTCATGTTGAAGAAACACCCTTTTGTTTCCTTGTTATTATTATCAAGGACAAATATTAAATTTCACCAAATAACTATTCCGCATTAAACAAGATGTTCATGTGTGCTTTTTCCAGTGCCCTACAAAAGTTAAAAAGTGCTACCGGATATCTTCAGATGATTCCTTGTTGCATACTGGCAGTACTATTAAATAGCCACAGGACATCATTCTCAAGTTTGGAATCTCAAGTCAGAAAAGTTTGAGTTCAAATCTCAGTTCTACTACTTCCTGATTATATGACAATGAGCAGCTCCCTCAACTTGTCCAGGCCATGGGACCTTCCAGAATATTCCATGAGATCTATTGCACAAGCACATGCTCCACAGATGTGAATGTTAGTCAACATTTTGAATACCCTCTTTCACTGGGCTCAAAATTTATTTAAGATGTTCATATCTATTTTCATAGGTTTAATTGATTTACGGCGGGTCTTAAAAATATCTTTATCTAGCTTTGACATCAAATATCTTCTTATTTTAACAAATTGAATTGAAAAGATTTCCTCCTTTTCTCTGCCCAGGAATTAATTGTAGCTTGGAAGTTGGAAAGAAGTGAAAATCCCATTTGAAACCAGTGGTGATTGTTACAGTTTTGGGTGGTAGAGGGGAAACTGCTTTGTTGTGTTTGGGCTTTAGTTTCAGATGGTGAAAGAGTCCATTCAGGTTTTTCTGTCTTACATTGATCATCATCTCTGCATCTAGTTACATATGTTCCTGCCGCCAACATTGTGAAGGGGAAAGTGATTTTTGCATTTTATTTTGCTCCTATTAATGGGAAGATACACTCTTTTTTTTGTCTTTTCAAAAAACCAGCAGTCAATTTTATTTACCAAACATCTTGTTTAACGTTTCTATAACATTCTAATAGGTAATTCTATTCTTACCACTTCCTTTCTCCTACTATTTTCAGGTCAATTTATGCGATTTTGTGTCTCCTTGAGTGGAATGGTGTTTTTTATTGTTGATAATATTAGAAACATTAACAGCCATACATTTGCATATTGGTACAGCTGTGGCCACGTCTCATGAGGCTTCTTATGCCCCATGCTCATATTATTTATTTCAATAACTGTAATTGAGGTTTGTTTCTTTTGCCCATTTTTACTGACCTATCTTTTCCATTCATGGGAAAAGATTTTTAATTTCTAAGTAGTTGTTTTGTTAGTATTGGTTTTTAAACTGCTATTATTTTTCTGCACTGTCATGAGAGACTGTGTCCATATATTCCTTTGGGAGAATATATGGATGTTTTCTTTTAGAATATGTGATACATTTCTAAATGTTCTATGGACATTAAAAACTAATGTCTATTTTGGGGGGTATAAACTTTATTATATATTAATTATACTATTAATATTCCATACACTATTGAAATTTCTTACATCGTATAATATTTTTCACTTGATACTAACAAGAAGTATGTCAAACTCCCGCACTAAAATGGTACTTGTGTCATTCACAAATATCTACCAGTATTTCCTTGATCTGCAGTCACTACTAACATCTGATGCTCTGTGCTATTAGAGTTTATATTCATTAGACTGAAGCAGAAGGTCACCCAGGAAACATGGAGAAACAACTTCCTTCTGTCTCCACCTACACCAGTCACTCCAAGACTGCTTCTTCCCTGTTCTCCAGACTCAATCTAGGGCAAGTCCTATGACGTTTCTGGCATTCTTAGGTAAGAGCAAATCCCCTGGTCACTTCTGGTTACAAAAATAGTCTCAGTTCAGAGCCTCATCTGTCCAGTGTAATATTTTCACCCTCCTAGCTTCACATAAAATGAAAGCCGATCCTTCCCGCAGCTCACACCTACCGCAGACAGAGCCTGGAGTCAGCGCCCCTGCCTCCTTCTCTCTGCTCTGCCAGCTTCCTCCCCTGTTCCCCCAACCCCCAGGCCTGCTGTCATCTGCCCCCTCTGGGGATCAAATGAGGGAGGAGGGAGAGGGGAGGGGATTGCAGCCCTGGCACCTCCAAGCTTCAGGTCTCAGTCTTTCCTTTCTCCTTCTCATCTTCCTCCCTTTCCTCTCCTCCCCTCCCCTCCCTTCCCCTCCCCTCTCCTCTTCCTCTGTCTCTCTCTCTCCTTCCAACATCAGGAGTCAATCACCTCTAAGCACCTCTCAGCCAGGACCTCGACCTGAAGCGTGGGCCATGGGAAAACAGCCAGAAGCCCCATGCCCAGTGGCTGCAGTCACTCCTCACCGCAGCCCTCCTTTCATTAACCGCCTGGCAGGGCACGGCAACCACAGCCTCTCACACTTTGGAGCTCCAACGCTGCAGCCAGCCTTCAGTCCCTAAGCTGCAGGGCCACACAGCACGTTGCCAGGAGCTTCTCCCTGAGGTCATGAGAAGAAGCCCTCTCAGGCACAAAGGTTAGGGAGGAACCCACAGCAACCACCAATTCTCTCCAGAAAGAACCTTCTAATCCCCATCTCCTCTCGCCAACATGGGCCTTTTATTCCCCAGGAGCCAGAAAACTGGGTTTTGACCACCCTGTTTGCACTTCCTGCACAGGTGGGCTGACCCCTCACTTTTGGAAAGCAGGAACCAGCAGCCCCACATCCTGGGGCCGCAGCCAACTCTGAGACTAAACTAGTTTCACGTTACCAACCTCTTCCAAAATTCATCATTAGTCATAATGGGTGCCAATACAAAACATATACTCTTATTCCATTTAATGACTTTTTCATTTTATTGCCATATTAATTCATTCTGGTATGCAGTAGCCTCATATATTTTTAGCCACCATGTAGTCTTATATATGGTTGGATTATCTCCTTTTACATAGACTTAAATCTTTGCCTTTTAATGTAGTAATTTATTCCATTCCTATTTATTAGGATAATAGATGTATTCGGTCTTACTTCTGCCATCTATATTACGCTACCTTTATGTTTTATTTTTCTGTCATTATCGTCTGTCTTGTGCTTTGCTGATCAAGCTCCCCTGGCATATATACATACATATATAAAAATATTTTGAACATTTTGTCTGTTATGTAAGTTTTTAGGGCTGCCATAATAAAGTGCCACAAACTGAGTGGCTTAAATCCATAGAAGTTTATTATCTCACAGTTCTGGTGGCCAGAAGTCTGAAATTAAGGTGTTGGCAGTACCAGGGTCCCTCCAAACCCTCCAGGGGAGGATTCGTCTTTGCCTCTTCTGGATTCTGTAAGCCCCAGGTGTTCTTTAAGTTGTGGAAACATCATTCCAATAGTTGCCTCTGGCATCACACCGCATTCTTTCAAGGACACCCACTGTATTGGATTCGGGGCTCACCCTTCTTCATTATCACTCGCCTTAACAAATCACATCTGCAACAGCCTTATTTCCAAATAAGGTTGCATTCTGAGGTACTGGGGCTTGGAACCTGAACATTTTGGGTTGGGGGGAGGCAACACAATTCAACTGGTAGCATTTCTTCCCTTGGGGTACCCTAGAACTGTGGTGAACCCTGGTGCTTTCGAGTAAGCACTCAAATTACGAATGAATGGATTTAAAGGGAGGACAGGAAAATTAATGCTTGGGAGCAAATCCCACCTGTGGATTACGCTCAGCTTCTCATCCTCTGTGGCCTCCTGGCAGTGGTGCCCACCTGGGCTGGAGGAAGGAGACAGGCATGAACTCTCAGGATCGAATGCGCTAACAGAGCCTGTCAGGATGTGAGTCTGCTGTGGACCCAGCTATCTGTCACTGACATGAGAAAGTCCAAGCAAAGTCATGTCCCTTTTTCCTAAGAAATGGGAATAGCTCGGAGGGACAGTGTGGGCTCTGTCACCTCACTGAGCCATCCGCCATTGTTCGTCGACATATTGCGAGGTTGTAACTCTGTTGCAGGTCCAGATACCTACAAGCAGTTGGTACTTTCCCCACTGCCCCTCCCCTTAATCAGTTTCTTCCTAGAAATTCCTATTAGAGCTTCATCGGGCAACTTTCCAAAAGGCAGAAAAGCTCAGGTATAAAAATCGATCTGTCCTGGCTCCTTGGCATGTGCAAGTTTAGATTTAAGATTTACTCCTTCCAGGATCTTTTCCAAATTCTGACCTGTGCTTTATCCACTCCTCTTTATTTCTTAGACATAGCAGCCAAAGTTCTTAGGGAAGAAGGAAAACATTAATTTCAATGAATTCTATTTAACTCTAAAAATAATTCAGACACGCAGAATATGGATGATCAAAAATGCCCCATCCTCATCTCTAAGTAAATGGTGAGAATCAACTTCCCCAAAATGGTCCTCCATTAGAGAAAGCACAAATCAGTTATTGATATTCACAAAGATAAACATATATTTATTATTTGCATGAAGAGCAATATGTTAAACTTCGTATGTCATTAAACAAGCTCTGGAAAATATTTTGGTCTAAAATATTTAGTTGAAAAATATATATGAGGCCTCTAGAGTGATAACTATATATTGAATAAAAATGTATATCAACCCAAATATAAGAAATGATTCATAGTTTTTTCTAGAAAATACACTCATATCTAGAAAAAGAGAGCAAAGTTCTGGAAAGAAACAAAACCAGATGTTCTGTTCAGGGCTGGCCCCTAAATGGAGTAACCTTAGAAGGAAAACAGCCTCAGTTCAGGGCCATGGGCAGTTGTTTCAGGGGAGCCTGGGGGAAATTTACCCATGCAACTTGATTCCAGCAACCCAGAAGGATAAATATTTATTACCTTAGTTATAAATCCACCAAAAAAAAAAAAAATCAAATCTACAGTCACAATCCAACCATTGCAGTGGCTGTTTCAGCGGAACTTGTTTCTGAAATCTGAGCAATTGGACAGAAATTCTTGGAGAAATGTTCAGACCCTAAGACAACTCCCCTGCCTTTCCATCCTCTGGTGCAAACCTGTGCCTGCACTCTGATCTTCTCAAAGCAGGAGAGCAAGTTGGGCAGCGTCTCAGAGCTGTTTGTGTGTAAGAGTTTGGTTTGAGAAACCCGTATCTCTTCCTGTGGTCCACAAAGCAAACCCCAGTGTAAAAAGAGGTTCGTCCCTAGGCTGACGTTGCCCAGACCACCCTCCCCAGACAAGGCATCATTCTTCATAGGAGAGAGTATTTGCCCAAGGTCTGTGACGGGAACTCGGACTGCAGAGGGGAGAGTAAAGTTGGACTCCTCATCGCCTATTCCTCCAGCTTCCTAATACTTTTCTGGTTGTTGTTTCAGATGATGCTAACTCCTTCCCTGAAATAAAGAACAGCCTGCAAGTTCAGCATTGCCATGTCCTTATTTGCTAGTTCAAGTTCTCACTATTATATAACGTGGGCAAAGACGTAGTCTCCCGTAGACACAGGAAGAGTTCTCGCTGCTTTGCTTGAGCAGTGAAATGGGAGGCCATACAAGTACAGAGAATGCTTTTCAACTCAGGGCCAAGTAAGTGAAAATTCAGCACGGTCTACGCTTTAATCACCAGGATCAGCAGCAGAAACCAGCAGCTCCACATTCAGGCCAGGTCTCCTCGTAGTTTCATCCATGACACAGTTAAGAGACAAGTGGATGTCAGCCTGGGGTTTTGTGCACTCAATGTCAACAGGAAGCAGAAACAGGCATTGAAGTCTTGCCCATTTTAAGTATCACTCACTCTGCTTGTGTTCACCGTAAAGAGTAGTGGCAAATAAGTCTGCATTAAATTTCCCCAACTATATTAAAAGTATACTCTGATTTTGCATGTTGAAAATGTTTGTGCTTCTTTTAAAATTTCATTTAAATGATACTGAACAGAAAACTGTTAAAGAGGGACACGTGATACGTGGATTTGAAGGGACTGAAAGCCTTGGGAAGCTGTGATCTTCTGGGATAAGCCTGAATGACCATGTTTGCAGCAACTGGAACCCCAGCACTCATGGGCATGGCTAGATACACACGGAGTCTGGCTGCCGTCGCCTGCTCAGCTTCATCTCACGGTGACCCCGTCCCAGCTCATCCCACTCTCCCATCTAAAGCCACGTTCCAAGGTCCTACCCAGCATCCTGGCGCCCTGCTCCTTCCTGCCCCTGCCTGGTCTCTCCTTAACCTCCCTGGCATCTGCCTTGTGGGATCCTCGAGTATTTTCCCTCTGCACCCTCTCCGCACCGTTGGGTGTTAAGAATATTATTCCCTTCCCAGTTAAGTTTGTTTTGAGTGGGTGTTTTGGTTTCCTGTGGCTGCCATAAACTCACCCAACCTGGGGGCATCTAAAACAAACAACAGAAGCTTCCTCCCTTACAGTTCTGGAGGCCGGGAGTCTCAGGTGAAGGCGTTGGCAGAAGTGGTTCCTTCTGGAGGCTCAGAGGGAAAGTAAGTTCATGCCTCTCTCCTGGCTTCTGGTGTGCACAGCAGTCCTTGGTGTTGCTTGGCTTGCAGACACATCTCCCCAGTCTCTGCCTTCATCTTTGAATGTGTCTTTGTGTCTCTCCTCTTCTTGTGAGGATACTAGTCATATTGGATTAGGGGCCCACCTGACTCCTTTATGACTTCATTTTAACTAATTACCTCTGCAAAGAATCTATTTCTAAATCAGGTCACATTCTAAGGTTCCTGGAAGGACATGAATTTAGGGGGGACACTGTTCAACCCAGTACACTAGGGATCTGACCTTGAATTTTAATATGCTACTCTCAGTGCACCTGGTCCAGTACCCTAAGCTGAACAAACAGTCCAGAATTAGGCACTGGTGATTAATTTTACCTTATCCTGTCTCGTCCCAGTGTGGACACTTGACCCAGCAGAGAAGACACACGAGTGTGGCCCACGGAGAGACTTACACAGGTACTCTATGACCTCTTAAGTTGCCAGAAATCACGTATGAAAGGCAACAAAGGATTGGAGACTTTGCAGAGAGAGCCCTGTATCAACATGTGCCTCGAAAGAGTTAAGCTTCTGAAGCAAAGGCTACGGAGTTAGTGAAGCCACAAATGCTGGGGGAACTGCACGGGTGTTCAGCCCTGCAAGATCCCTTCTGAGCACAGTGCAGGCAAATGCTGGCATGGAAAGGACCCCCAGATGAGCCAGGAAGTCTTCCACTCCATCATGAAGAATTGTTCTCCGGAGTGGGGGCCAGCGGGGACGTGTTTGAAACACTTACCATATGTGCCTGAGAAGGGTCTAATTTGTCCATCTTGAAATTTTGCCTTTCTTTTGAAAGGATAGTTAATTTAAAGTAATTTGTTTCACAGGTGAAAGCCTTTTTCCAAGTGTTTAATATATCACCTTTGGTTGCCTGAACAATTAGAAATTGTCACCAAAGAAAAATGTCGCAGTTCATGTAAATAACTGTTTACCTAAAGGAATGGGAACCCGTGAGAGTCAGCGTACTTTAATGAGGCATGACAACAGAGAGAAAGCCTGGGCCGGCTGCATCTGCGAAAGCTGACATTGCTTATGGTAAAAATTGGCCAAAACAACTATTATTTGTTTTTTTCTTGTCAGAAATAATGTAGCTTGAAAATTTTCAACAGGCAGCATGAGCCCAGACCATTTGTTACTTCTAATGGCCTAATTGTTCTCCTGGCAGATATAAAAAATTGGGGCACTTGTATCATTTACCTAAATTTCTAATTAATGCAATGGCAAAAGAGAAATTGGAGCAGGAAAAAAAAGTTGAGCAATGTGACTGTTAGCCGTTATGTAACCCGTCTTTGTTAACTTTCCCACTATTTTCCCCAACAGCAGGTACCTTTGATCACCAACTAGACGTCATACTGTTTGTTTCAACAGGAGGAGGGAAAGATATATAACATTTGCTCAGATCTTCAGGAAATGAGGCTTCTGCTTTCTTAGCAAGCAACAAAAAATCCCATTGCAATGAAAGGTGAGTTACATACAGTTGGCATTTCCTAAAGAATTTGTACTTCTACCTACCCCTGAGTAGCAGAGACATACATTCCACATCTGTATAGCTCCTAGACCATGCTCGGGCATAGATTCTAATCCATACATCTGCAATTGGATTTCTACTTTTAAGGCTTTGGCATATAATGAATCATCTAATATTTGAAAATTCCTGGAATCATGCATAGCTGTAAAACAACCTCTTACTATTGAAGTCTTAACATTCTGTCTGTTGGACCCTTGATGATGTTTCTCTTGCAGTTCAAAATAATTCCCCTGAAAACGGAGGTAAAAACACATTCCAGAAATGAAATCATGGCTGACGTTAACAAAGCTATAATAATGCGAAACAGCAGTGCCCACTGTGTTTTCCTTAGAGTGACAATTCCATGAAATGCTTGGTGAAAAAAAATCAAACAATCTGAGGCATACGAGCTTTTCTTCTTAGAGCCCATTGATACATGAAGGGTTCTGAGATGTTCTGCAGTAAAGAATCGTCTTACAAGCTATTCAGATTCTCATTTTTCAAATGTATTTGACTTCACGATCCTTATTTTTACATGAAAAAAAACCATATCCTTCAGAAAAGATATCTGTGGAGCCTAATTCTGATAATGAAGTACTTACTGGTTTGTGAAGGAATCCATTCCAGTGATAACACTAATAATTGGATTAACAGAGATGAAGTGAAGGGAACACCTAGTGAGAGGCTGGCGTGTAGTGTCTAATAGATGTTAGTTGGCTAGTGAAGAAAGAAGAGGGGGAAATTGTTCTTCATACCGAAGTTTAAAACAATACCTTCTGGGGCTTTCCTCCACGGCTTAGAGAATCAGAGACCAGAACTAACCACAGGTATCCGAGAATGACCGATGCCCCTTCCTTCAAATCACCTCTGCTCCAAAGGACAAACTTCTGATTCCCATAACAGCAACTTACACGGAAAGGTTTCCCTGTCCTTCAAAAGCGGCCAATGTCCTCTGCATAGAGCCAGCTTCTGAGAATCCTTTCCAAAACGTGGCATCCTGTGCCACCTCCATTATGGTAGGCTCATTCCATGCAGTTATTTTTACTCTCTAGTTCCAAATATTTAATTCTCTGAGAGCTGGCATATTTTGAGTCTGGATCAATCAGATTCTCAAAATAGCTTTCATGGGAAGCACTGTGACGTCACTTGTCTCCATTTTATCTTCTTTCTCTCTAGTTCCCAGCCCGTGGCACCCATTTCCACGATTTCACATATTACCTGTGTGCTAGTGGCCCCACATTTTATTTCCAGTCTGTGCTTACCTTTTACTTGTGATCTCTACTTGGATATCTCAACTTAAATTTTACGTGGAATCCCCTGCCTTCCCCCCAAACTCTGTAGTTCCAACCCCATTTCCCCACCCATAATAACAGAATCCAGCCGGTTTCTCGAGCTGAAAAGCCAGGTATCTTCCTTGATTGCTTCCTTGCACTCAGATCTGGTTCATCCACCAGATCTGTAGGGCCTACCACCAATCCCCATCATGAGCAGGTCCAGTTCCTTCTACAGTCCCTGCCTTATTCGCGTCTCGGCCACTGTCCACTCTCTGTAGCTGCTACAGTGGCCTCCTGCCGGCTCGCCCTACCTGACGCTTGACTCCCTCCTGTCCATTCTCCAGAGAGCAAATGGAAGGACTTTAAACCTAGCAGTGAATACAATCTTATCACTTCCTCACACAAATCCCTTGCAAGGAATCACAATGACTTTCAAATAAAATCCCAACTTCTGAAGATAGACCTTGGGTTAAGGCCATCTGTCACCTTCTTTCTTCTCTAGCCCATTCCCAAACGCCACCTCCTACTCCCTTGTACCCTGGCAAGAGAGCTTTTGGAAGCTTCTTTTAGTAACCAGCTTCTTCTAGCCTCGGAGCCATCACTCGAGCCATTCCTTCTGTCTTGGAAGCACGTCTTGCCACTCGCCTTCTCCCTTCCCTTCCCCTGGCCAATGCCCACTCATGCTTGGGTCTCTTTTGATTTTCCTCTTGCTATTACATGTACCTCATGGCTGTGCTTACACAGAAATCCCTATTTCTCAGACTATTTTCTTTCAATCATCACTTTGAAGATTCTTTTTTTTTTTTTTTTTTTTTTTTTTTTT
>NC_045442.1:4562459-4610671 GCF_002776525.5 Piliocolobus tephrosceles | reverse complement strand
ACGGGGTTTCACCATGTTGGCCAGGATGGTCTCGACCTCCTGACCTCACGATCCGCCCGCCTCGGCCTCTCAAAGTGCTGGTATTACAGGCATGAGCCACTGTGCCCGGCCCACTTTGAAGATTCTCGATTCATGTTGACACACTGCTCTCCAGAAAGGAAAATCATTTTGTCCTCTATAGGGTAGTATAGGAATCTGCCAGTATCGTCACACCTGTGTCCATTTCCTTCGGCTGCCATGACAAAGTACCACAGACTGGGGGCTTAGAACAGCACACATATGTTGTCTCAGAATTCTGGAGGTTAGACATCCAAACTCCAGGTGTTGACATGACCAGGTTTCTCTGACTGGTCTAGAGGAGAATCCTTCCTTCCCTTGTCCTAGTTTCTGGTGTTTGCCGGCAATGCTTGGCCTGTAGATACAACACGTCAGTGACATGACATCTCCCTGTATCTTCACAGCATCTTCCCTCCATGCATGTCTGTCTGTGTTCAAATTTCCCTGTTGTACAGGGGCAATGGTCTTACTGGATTAGGGGCCACCCTGATCACCTCGTTTTAACTTGTTACCTCTAATAAAGACCTGATTTCCAAGTAAAGTCACATTCTGAGGCCCTGGGAGTTAGGACTCCAACATACAGTTTTGTAGAACAGACACGACTCAACCCATAGCAATGCCCTGACCAGCCCCTCTCTTTGCATTATCATATTTATAAAATATTATCTACCTGCTCACTCCTGGTTTCTTTTATTTCCTGTGGCATAGCCATTGGTGAATTTGTACACTTGCTCATTTTTCTTCATCACTTGAACTTCTTTTGTGGATTTCCAGTTATGCCTCTACCACATTCAGTCCTGACAGAAATTCTTCCAAGCATTTCGTCCACCTCTTCTGCTCTGCCTGCCCACCAGGGACGTTTTGATTGCCCGATTAACAGAAGGAATTACAAACGACGCACTGCACTTGTTCCTCTGGTCACTGGTGGTAAACACACTTCAGAAGCATGAAAGTGAGCAACTTGCTTCTCAATAGGAAGACTGGACCTGTTGTCACATAGAATTGGCAAGAACTAAAATTTAATTGCCTAACCCCCAGCAAAAATTCTAGAAAAGGATGTTTCTCATTGGTTAAGTGAAAAATAACCAAAAATCCTTCTCTGTGTGACTCGTTTCTACCTATTATAGCCTCAGTTATTGCAAACTATCCTAGCAGTGCCTATTTTTTTAAAGTCCTTTTTTTCATTTCCACTAAACATGCCAAGCACTGCTATTATTATCTGAAGTGTGAATTTTTTAAAAACCATTGAACTGTATTATATTAAAGCAATAAAAGTGATTATCTAGTCAAAACCCCTCCAATTTACCAATGAGGAAAATGAGATTTAGGGAGTTAAGCCTAAGATTACATGGACGATTAGAGGAAGAAAGCAAGGTCTAGAACATCAACTGCCCGCTCCCAGCTAAGCTCTTCCCCAGCCTGGCTGTTGTCAGTCTTTGTAACTGTGGACCTTAGGAAATACCTCAAGGGAATGTGGTTATCGTTCAAGATGATAGTGGTTACTCTGATATTTATGACTATGTGACAGGCACAGTATTTCGTTTCTGACTCACATCTCTCACCTGAGGCCCGTAACAACCCTCTGTTGCAGGCACCATTCCACTTTACGAAATAAGCCCTGGAGTTTGGGAGATCACAGGCCTGCTGCCAGGGTCACAGAGCGTTGAGTTCAGGCCAGGACTTGGCTCAGGTTTCTAAGATGAGTGAGCTCTTTCCACTAAATTCCACTGAATTTCCACTGAAATTCTGACTTCTTCCAAGACATTACAGTCACCCCTGGCCTTTTCTGGCATCAAAAAGCTCCTTGGAAAGGCAGAGTTATTGAAATAGGTACTGCAAATCAATGTGTGCAGCTCTGAAATCTCGATCCTGAAATAAGATCTTCCACTGCTTCACTGCTACACACAAACCTTCTTCCCCCACCCCCATAAACTAAGAAACTTACATTTCTGGGTCTGAAAAATACAGTTAAATTCAAAGGGCCATTTATGATATTTTTATAAAGAGGTTTTCTCTCTTGCATTAATGGGAACAGTTCCTATGTAATGTAAAACTAGGCCCTGGCAGCGGTGTCAATATTTCTAGCTTCATTATTATACATGTGGTCTTATTGATTCTGTTCATAGTTTTACTGTTAAGAATTAAGTCATGAGCCTTGTTTCTTAATCTCATTTTATCCTCACTACTCATCCTAATCATTCTTTACATTAAAGGATTAGTGCTCGGGGTGCAACTGGACAAATAATAATCCACCTTGGAAAAGATACTTTTCCAAAAAGAGAACAAGGGTAATTTTTCCTTGTAAGCAGGCTTAGCAAAGAGGGCAATGGCCTTGAAGGTGCTTAAAGAGTGAGAGAGTGTCCGTGCATAGCAATTCCTCCTCAGTAGACCGGGAGAAGCATTCCATTTTCCATAACAATAATCCTGGCTTCTCCTGGGCCAGCTAAGTAACTCCATCACCATGGAGCACCATGACACTGCTTCCCCCCGAAAGATTAAACACCTTAGCATGTAGGTCCTACTCTTCGGGCATCCCAAAGTCTGATGGGAGGTGGGACACAGGAGACCACCAGGATTTCTGTGGCCACTCGATGACAACAAACCTGTGCTCTCCACATTGAGGTAGTGGAGAAGTTTCAGGATCTACCCCAGCGGCCCCTGGTGTATGTTTTCCCACTTGGAAGAGTTGAGTGAGCCCTGATTCACTCCACAGCTGAGCTGCTTTAGGGGAAAGAGCTACTACCCATTAGAGAAAAAAGCCCTCTCTGTTGGAGGGAAATTACTTTAACCATTGAAGGGTAACGCCATTCATCCAGGTAAACCTTGGAGTCGAAACCCTAATACCTCATTACTGACAGATTCCAAGCCAGCCGGAGATCCGGCAGAGTAAATATTGATGTCCACAGCCCCAGGGAGATTATCCGCCAGAACGAGCAGTGGGACCTCTGTTCCTGCTCCTTGCTTGAATACCATCAGGCAGACGTTGCCACCGTCCACCGCCCCCCATTTATACAAGCACTGACTTAACCTATGGAAGTGTTCTGGACTCAGCTGTATAGAGGATAGGCACATATCTGTGTCTTCGGGGATGCAATGGCTGACTAGGAGCAGCATCACTCAAGGAAATCCCATAGCTTTAGGGCAAAGCAGATCTAGAGGTGACCTCTTACTCTGCCACTCCCAATCTTGGCAGCCTTGGGCAACTTACCTGACTGGTCTCAGGAGTTCCAGTATCCTTACTGCCGAAATGGGGATAGAAATACCTATTCCTCAAAGGCTGGAAACAATAAATAAGGCAATAGATACAGATGTAAATATCTATTACAGTGACAGACACTCATTAAAGAGCCACCATGATTACTGTCAAAGCCAGACTCCATTACTGACAGAAAACCAAGCGGAAAGAAATGTGCAGCCCTGTACTATCATTCACTATTATTTTAATTAATCAATTTCAGTATTGAGACTTAGAACAGAGTCATTCAAAAGAAAAACATTATATAAGAGGAAACTGAAATGGCTTGTGATCTATTTTTAAATCTGCTACTTCCTGGTTGAAGAGTTTGGTTAACTGGGTTACCGATGCTTTGTTTTATATTCCTCCCCTATGAGTTAGAGATGATTAGTCATAATATGATTATAACATACAACTCAAAACACACCAGGATACACTGTAAGTCAGTGAAAAAAGTCATGGTACGTAACGGGTACACAATAAATGTTTGTTGAAATAATGGAAGTTAAATGAAATCACAGAAATATGTGTTTTCAATGTGTTACCAAAAATATATCTGAACCTATTTGTCAATAAAAAATGAGAGTTAAATAGCTCCAGTAATAACATTTTTAACATACTTTTTATTCTTCCAAGAGTCAAACAAGTATCAAGTGCCCAATATGCGCCTGCATGTTGAGAATATGAGAACATCAAGGAAATACAGCCTAGGACTTGGGATCTAGTGGGGAAGACAGACAACTTTTTTAAGCACTACATCTGTGCCATAACAGAGGAACAGATGAGGTGTTTGGAGAGCACAAGACAATGTAGATAGCTAAATAGGTCTGTTGAGATCAAAAGAGGCTTCGTGGAAGAGGCAAAGCTTGAGTTGATACTTGAAGAAAACAAGAAGTGGGAACTCTTGGACAAGAAGATGAGCATTCCAGATGGAATTTCATGGTGCATGGGTGGGTGCCACATGTACAAGTGCAGGCCTCTGTGAGCAATACCAATAGGATGCAGTGTGAGAACCATGTAGGGGGTCATAAGAGAGGGGCAGAGGCCATATCAGCAAAGGCCTCATAAGCCATAGGTTAAACTCTACCTTTGGATATGAAAAGCATTGACTAAGCAGAAATCTAACATTATCCATAGGACAACATTGCTAGAGGGGCTGAAACAGAGGCCTCAGTTAAGAAGCTAGTGTATTAGTCTACTCTCATGCTGCTAATAAAGACATACCCAAGACCGAGTAATTTATAAAGAAAAAGAGGTTACATGGACTTACAGTTCCACATGGCTAGGGAAGCCTCACCATTATGGCAGAAGGCAAAGGAGGAGCAAAGTCACATCTTACATGGAGGTAGGCAAGAGTGTGTGCAGGGGAACTGCCCTTTATAAAACCATCAGATCTCGTGAGACTTATTCACTATCACAAAAACAGTGTGGGAAAACACCCACTCCCACGATTCAGTTACCTCCCACTGAGTCCTATGGCACTTGAGGATTATGGGAGCTACAATTCAAAATGAGATTTGGGTGGAGACACAGCCAAACCATATCAGCTAGTCAGCAGTTTGGCCAAGAAACTATGTGGAGTGAGGAAGAGCCAGAAGCTTGAGATGACTTCCAGATTTCTGGCTCCGGTAACTGTATTAAGAATAATGTAATTTGCCAATAATAGAGGTCTCAAAGGAGGAGGACCAGGTCTGGTAGAAGAGGAAAGGTAATTTATAAGTAAGTTTTGGTCACAAAGACTTTTGTGTGCCTAGAGGATATACTGACAGAGAAATCCTCAAGGCAGTTGGAAATACATGTCTGGAGCTTACAGCATATTAAACGGTAGTCATAGGAGACCAGAAGTCATGATAACATATAAGATTTCCCAGGGAAAATTTGGAGGGTGAAAGATAAGAGTATCAAGGAGGGATCCTGAGAAAATGACAAATATTTAGAGTCAGCTATAGGAAGAAAAATATCCAAAGAAGACTGAAGAGTTGGTTGAAGGAGAGAAGAATGGTTTGAAAACACATGGCACATTCAGATATCTCAGTGATTAAAATGGCAAAAGAGAAATGGGTTTCAAGAAGGGGGAAGTTAATTGAAGACAATAGAGGAATATTTTTAGAGTGAAGAAGTTCTTTCTAAGTATACTAATAATAAAAGAGAAAATTTTAAGAAGACACATTTTAAAAATATTAAGATGGTAGATTTATACCCCAATACATAAGCAGCTACACAAAATGTCAGTGGGAGAAATCTTCTAATTAGATGAAAAGGAAAAAGCTGTTAGACTACACGAAAATAAGACGAACCCAATCTCATGCTACTTTGAGAAATATATCCTAAATATTAGAACACAGAAAGCTTAAGGCAAAAGGGTGGGAAAACACATTATACACACTCTAACTAAAACAAAACTGTTGTGTATATGTGTGTGTGTGTTTGTGTGTGTGTATATATATATATATATATTTTTTTTTTTTTTTTTTTTGAGACGGAGTCTCGCTCTGTTGCCCAGGCTGGCGTACAATGGCACAATCTTGGCTCACTGCAAGCTCTGCCTCCCAGGTTCACACCATTATCCTGCCTCAGCCTCCCCAGAAGCTGGGATTACAGGTGCCCTCCACCACATCTGGCTAATTTTTTTGTACTTTTAGTAGAGCTGGGGTTTCACCGTGTTAGCCAGGATGGTCTTGATCTCCTGACCCCGCAATCCACCCACCTCGGCCTCCCAAAGTGCGCGCCCGGCCGTGTATATATTAAAATAAGAAAAATTAGATTTCAAAATGGGATTATTGCCAAAGATAAAAAGGAATGTATCATTTTTTTTTTTTTTTTTTTTTTTTTTGAGACGGAGTTTGGCTCTGTGGCCCAGGCTGGAGTGCAGTGGCCGGATCTCAGCTCACTGCAAGCTCCGCCTCCCGGGTTTACGCCATTCTCCTGCCTCAGCCTCCCCAGTAGCTGGGACTACAGGCACCCGCCACCTCGCCTGATAGTTTTTTGTATTTTTTTTAGTAGAGACGGGGTTTCACCGTGTTAGCCAGGATGGTCTTGATTTCCTGACCTCGTGATCCGCCCGTCTCGGCCTCCCAAAGTGCTGGATATCATAATTTTAAAGAGTCCATTCATCTGTAAGAAATAGCAATCATAAATGTGCATGTACCTAATAATATAGCTTCAAAATATATGAAACAAAAAGTAACAGAACTAAAAGGGAAAATAGTGAAATCTATAATTACAATTGGAGATTTAGCACACCTTCTAAGTAATTAAGGTGAGAATAAACAGTAATAATGCAGATTTTAACAGCATGACTAACAAACTTGACCTAAGTGGCAAAGACAGAATGCTATACCCAATTATGTTAGAATAAGCATTCTTTTCAAGTGCACATGGAGCACCTACCAAAATATATCTTATGCCAGTTTTTGAGCAAATCTCAATAGATTTTAAATGATTAAAATAATTCACAGCATGATCTCTGTCCATAGTGTACATGAGTTGGAAAATAATAATAAAAAGATAACTAAAAATTCTCCAACTGCTTGAAATAAAGCCATATACTAAAAAATAACCACCTAAGTAAATATAAATGTGAAATTATATTGAACTAAAAATAACAAAAATATATGAGATATAGCTAAAGTAATGCTCAGAGGAAAATTTGTCACTTTAAATATATATATTAAAAGAAAGAAGAAAGACTGGAAATTGAACACTAAACATGCCTCTCAAGGAATAAAAATAAAAAAAAAGAAAATTATGCCAAGCACTGTGGCTTATACGTGTGATCCCAGCACCCTGGGAGGCCAAGGTGGGAGGCCTCCTAAGCCCAGGTGTTCAAGATCAGCCTAGGCAACATAAGGAGACCTTGTCTCCACGTAAAAATTTTTAAAATATTAACTGGTCATGGTGACACATACCTGTGGTCCAAGCTATTTGGGAGGCTGAGGCAGATAGATCGCTTGAGCCCAGGGGGTTGAGGCTTCAGTGAGCTATGATCACACCACTGCACTCCAACCTGGGCAGCAGAGAAAGACCTTGTCTAAAAACAAAAACAAAAACAAAACACAGCAAATTAAGTCCAAGGAAAGCAGAAGAAAGGAAATAAGAGAGATGAGAGCAGTAATCAATGAAAGGTAAAAGAAATATATAATAAGGAAAATTTATTTGACAGTTTTGAGGGAAAAAAACATACAATATCTCTAAGACCTTAGAAGATCAAAAAAAAATTAAATTAAAATTATACAGTATCAGAAATACAGAAAGGGTCATCACCACAGGTTCTACAGACATTAAAAATGTAATAAGATGGTACTGTCAATACCTTTCTGCCAGTGAATTTGAAAATATAGACTGGACAAATTACTTTCAAAATATAACCTACCAAACTGACACCAAAAGAAACATAAAATTAGAATAGTCCTGTGTCAATAACCAAAATTGAATTCTCCATTAAAAATTTCCCACACAAAAAAATACAATACCCAGATGAGTTTGCTGTTGAATTCTTTCAAACCTTTAGGAAGAAAATAATACCAATTTTATACAAGGTCCCTCAAAGAGTAGAAAAAGACCCAATACTTCTCAATTTGTTTGTGAGACTAGCAAATGCCAACTCTAGCTTACAAGATAAAAAATATACATATTCTCTCTCTCTCTCTACATATATATGTATATACCCATACATATATACATGTTCACATACAATATAATGTATATTACAACATAGTATACAGAAAATGCCAAGTAAATGTATGTATATATGTATATGTTCATGTATATATATATAATGCATGTCTCATTATAACTTATATGTGTCCACATTCAGAGAGTTCTGAAACAAAGGAATATATAATAAAGGTAACTATCACCATTTTATGTAGTCAGAATTATCTTGTTCTTTTTTAATTGTTTCAGAATTTTCATTTTTTTAAATAAGTATGTGCAACTTTTATGTTGAAAATGTTATAGCTCTTTTATTTTGAAAAAAATAAAATGAATGCGAAGGCATGTTACATTTTTTAATGGTGTTATTCGGTATAATTCACACCCCTTTTAATTTCCTTATCATTTAAAGTTTACAATTCAATGACTTTTAGTGTATTCACATAACAGAGATCAGAGAAAATACTTCAAAAGTGTCCCTTAGAATGTTAGTTTTAGTTAGCTATAAGTAAACTTTAAAGTATAAGTTAAGTCCAATAAACTATAGTGGGTTGTGGGAAGAAAAGCAAAGTGAAGAAGTAAAGACTGAACAAAGGATCTAGATCTAGATGTACCATATGACCCAGCCATCCCACTACTGGGTATATGCCCAAAGGATTATAAATCATGCTGCTATAAAGACACATGCACACGTATGTTTATTGCGGCACTATTCACAATAGCAAAGTCTTGGAATCAACCCAAATGTCCATCTGTGACAGACTGAATTAAGAAAATGTGGCACATATACACCATGGAATATTATGCATCCATAAAAAAGGATGAGTTTGCGTCCTTTGTAGGGACATGGATGCAGCTGGAAACCATCATTCTTAGCAAACTATCACAAGAACAGAAAACCAAACACCGCATGTTCTCACTCATAGGTGGGAACTGAACAATGACATCACTTGGACTCGGGAAGGGGAACATCACACATCGGGGCCTATCATGGGGGGGGAGGGGGGAGGGATTGCATTGGGAGTTATACCTGATATAAATGACGAATTGATGGGTGCTGACGAGTTGATGGGTGCAGCACACCAACATGGCACAAGTATACATATGTAACAAACCTGCACGTTATGCACATGTACCCTAGAACTTAAAGTAAATATGCTACCCCATGGGATGCCCCAACACTGAGGGAGGGTATTTTCATAGGCGGTATCTGGACATAGATCTCCTCTCAAAGCAAAGAGAGGCAATAAAAAACAGGAACAAAGAAGAATGGTTTTATGGATTAAGACTTTCTGGAACAGATGGGGGAAATGCAGGGAGACACACCATTGACAGTCTTTACTGGACTTTGTTCTCCTCTCTGTTCCCAGAGTCCTTGTTGTCCTGCCTTCTTTCCAGACCTGCTTCACCCTGTCCTGTACTCATTCCAGGCACTTGCCGGGAGCCTGTGGCATCACCTTCTAGCTTGCACCTGTCGTCAACACAAGGGAAGCAAGGTGGGAGGGAAAACATGTTCTTTCTCCCGGCCCCTACTTCTGGGTCTCCACTTCATCCCGTCCTTAGAGACTTCTTGGAAATTCTCCCTGCAAACGACTGTGGCAAACTCCTTGGGTTCCGTGCCTAGGGCCATGGAGCAAGAAGGCCAGGAGGGCTGCCTTCAGGCTCCTCCTGCTTGATTCTTAACCACCTAGTTTTTCTGGATATCTTCAGTTACCAGAGATTCGCACTTCTGCCTGACATGTCTGACTTCCTTCTGCAATGCTAAAGATTATTCCATACTCATGAATATTCATCCAAAGAAAAGAAAGAATAAAATAATTGACTCAAAGGGTAACATCTACTACCAAAAAAGGAGGGAAGTGGGTAGAAACATGAGGCAAATTAAGATTTGAGCCTCGGAGTTTTATGTGAACCTTGTTTTAGGTGTGAGAAAGAGTAAATTTTTGTATATAAAAGAAAGTTCTTATACATAAATGTAATTATATTTTATGCACACACATATCATCTTATTAATAAAAGTGAATCACTGAGGCAGACCCCAGCCCCAGCCCTTGTAGGGGCCTGTAGAAACAAGAACTTATCTGGAATAAAGGAGGAAAATGACCTCTTAGAAATCTGGTTGATTTTTGACAAGAAACAGTTGGTGATTTGTAAAGTTCTCAAATTGTTTTTAAGATGATGGTATTTTTCTTGAATTTATCTAGAACCCTTTACCTTTGTCTCCTTCATACCAGTTAGAGTCCTTGCCCCTAAATCTAGCTGCTCCCCCCAAATAATAACCTCTTGAATCCCCTACTCTCCTGACCTACTCAAACTTGAGGTTAGAGCACTGGACAGTCATTAGAGAAATTTTTGGCAATATAAAGGGAAAAAAAAGTTTTCATTTGAGCAGCAGATGGACAATTGCATATTTCATTGTGGTTGGCAGCTTGCCTTTTCTTAAAGAGGCATTCATGAGCCCTGCCAACGGGGGCCTCAGGTGCTCCCGGCTGGTTCTCACTAACCAGGGTGGGCATGGGTCCAAGGCTTCTTCATGCCGGGCCCCGCTGACATCTTCAAGTTCACTGCAGCCTCAGGACCCTGACTGGCTCTAAGCCAGAGTGACTGCTTTGTGCAGTGAATCAAAGTCACTGACCATTTCTGGAACCAGAGATGGTGTCTGAAGACATCCCCAAATCCACAGCAGGCTACTGCTTTCTCTCAAAGAAGGGACTTTCCAGCAATCCCATTATCCCATCTGTTTTCCAGGCAAATGCAAGTGGCAACCCTCCACCAAGGTGTCTTCTATGCACACATGTACTTCTTTAATTGTTTGGGAAATTTGGAGGTCATGAGCTTGGGAGACAACAAGCTAGTGACTTTAAAAACACACGGAATGCTAGACCTAAAAGCAACGTTGACCTCTTGTACCACACCTGTGTTTAATTTAAAGGGTGAGGAAAGTGAGACTTTAAAGTCACACCCAGTATGGAGCAGTGTTCAGTCCCCGGGTCCATGAAGCAAACTCTCCCACTCACATAATACCCAGGCATCCCCAGTCTACCAAATGAATTCCTCCTGGGACTGCCTTTCTCTCTCCCCAGGCAAAACACGTGCCCGTTGCATCCTGGTGACAGCACAGCAGCAGCACAGTGAGCCATTTCCGTTTGTGTCTAGCAGGCCATCCCCACCTCCATCCTGGGGGCAAATTGGATCTTGCCAGGTTTCAGATCTCAAGCCTGGCATTTAGTAGAACTCAGTAAAAATTCACTAGGACATTGCAACAGTGCACTGGCATTGACATTTCTCTCCATCCTGGCATGTTATGCAACAAAAGATGCTTCCCAAGGATGATCCAAGAATCCCAGAAAATACAGCTCTCAGAAACTTATCCTGAACCTTTCAAATTTCAGAAAGAATCCCGCCCCCCCCACCAGCTAAATCAGACACTCAGTTGGCTCCGATGTGGATGACTCCACACAGACAAATTGCAGAAGTCCTGAGGCTGAGCCAGGGTCTAGCAAGAGACAGAGAGTTCCTGCCAGGAGCCACTCCCTCTCTCCCCAACAGGGGGAGGCACGGGGCAGCCCCTCTGTGGATGGGGCTCTCTCTGTTCTACCAAGGTCATGAGTATTCCTACCCACTCAGAAGCCACTCTAGCTCCACTCTCTCCCTTTCTGGATTCCTGTGGAAACCGAAATCAAATACGTGTTAGGTTATCATTCTCCAAAATGAGAATCCCTGGTACATAGCAACAGAAACTAACATGTATTTAACACGGGGCACACAGAACTCTTGGTTAACACCTCCTGACTCCAGATTTGAGGAAGACTCGCCAGTGACCCGCACGACTCCTATTTCTAATTGCTCTCTTCTTGGTTGTTATTTAACCTTCATTTCTGGACCTCCAGCTGCCTTACCACGTATGTCACCACCCGAAGCCCGACTCATCCTTCCTGGAGGTAGCACTGACTCTCGGTGCTGAGCAATCCGAGCCACTGGGGGGTGACAGGAAGAGGGAGCTGGCACAGCTCGTGCAGTGAGCTCCAACACATCATCATCTCGGATTGGTTTTGATAGCTCTTCTTTAGGAGCTATGATCAGTTATCACGTCAGTACGTAATGTAAAAAGGCACTCCACTAAATGGCACATCAGGGGGACCATCACCTGGAAATTTTTCACTTCCAGTAATACTCCCACTTGTTACAGGAGCACAGAAACATTTTCTAATGCTTTTTATTCTTTGAATTCCCTTTCTCTACTGCCTTGAAAAAAATTAATAAACCAGGATGCAGTAGAAAACTTGTTGCTGGAAAAAACTGTAGAAAAGCAAAGAAAGGTTAAACATGTAATTCAAAGTAGAGGCACATCAGGGGAGAGAAAGCAAGGGTGAGGATGAATGCATGACTGTAAAGTGCATCATCCAAAATGGGACCCTCTGGGGAGTCAAAGGGGCACTGCCAGTAAATGTGCCCCCACAACATGGTAAACCAGGGTGGCCACACTCAGGAGACTAGACACACACAGAGACTGCCGTTATCATTCATCTAGAGTCTAGGTCTCCAGTCAGTTGTGGGTTTATGGGTGTTCATTACATTATTAATACATGCATATGTAAAATAGGGCTGTGCATGGTCGAATGATGACAGAGATTAATAAACCAAGGACCAGTACTAAAACAATTCTGTGCACCAGAGATGCATTTTAAAAAATTAACACTCTCACTGGTGAATCCAGCTAAAGATGGAGTTATGTCACCTGGTGCTTCTTTATCATCATCCTTCTGCTCTTTATTATATACTTTTGCAATGTTCACCTTTCTCTCTCTCTCTCATTTTCTGTCTCTGTCTTCATACTGTAAATACAGTCATTTAAACCATTAACAGATCTTTCAGGTCAACTGTCATATTAGAACCCAGACTGCCAAGCCCCAAACCACATATTCTCTTTAATACATTTACTTCCTATTTTCTTTCCATTGACTCTAAAACCAAAAAGCGCCCTGAATTATGAGTGGAGTTTTTGCTAAGCAAAATTAAAAGCACACGCTTATTTTTCTTCTTCTTCCATGAGGACAAAGTCTTCCTCTATGTATTAGTCCATTTTCACACTGCTGTAAATAACTGCCCGAGACTGGGTAATTTATGAAGAAAAAGGTTTGACTCACAGTTCTGCTGGGGAAACTCAGGAAACTTACAGTCATGGTAGACAGTGAAGGGGAAGCAAGTCCCTTCTTCACAAGGCAGCAGGAAAGAGTGAGTGAAGGAGGAACTTCTAAACACTTACAAATCATCAGATCTCTTGAGAACTAATTATCATGAGAACAGCATGGGGGAAACCACCCCCATGATCCAATCACTTCCCACCAGGTCCCTCCCTTGACACATGGGGATTACAACTCGAGATGAGATTTGGGTGGGGACGCAGAGCCAAACCCTGTCACTCTATATTTTAATTACTAGTCATTTATTCATTCATCTACCCAACCAACCAACCATTTATGACACATTGTTCATAGGGCACTATGGCAGACACTAGAAAGGAGACAACAGTAGTTCATGTCACCTGATCCCTGCCTTCTAGGAATGTACTGTCAAAAGGCTGTTTATAAGCACCCAAATGAATGTTGCAGGTAAGAACCATTGTAGACAACCAGTGAGGTGAGCGCTCAGGAGCTGGACAGGATCATGAACCAGGTGTTCACAATGCAATATTAACTGTGCATGTAAGGAAGACTTGTGTCATCTAGCCCATCTGGAAGACAAGTGTGGTTGTCTGGTTAATCAATTTCTCTATTTTGGGGAAAGTTACCTTAATCTGAACCTAAATTGCCAATTATACAGGGAGTGCTTTATTTTCCACTCAGATATTTATCTTCAAGCATTCCAAGACAAGATACTCAGCTGACCACAGAAGGGTAAGAGTCCTCAAAAAAGGCAGTAAGTGTAAGACAGAAGCAAATTTTTGTGGAGAACATTGAGAGACACTTGACCTCTGACAGTCTGAGCTTCAGGCTCAATAGCCAGCAGCTTGGCTGACATCTCCACTCATTATCCAATGAGCATTAAAACCTAACATGTCTAAAACACAGCTGCCCATTCCCCTTCCCCAGCTAGAACCCCCAGCACTTTCTTCATCTCAGCAAGTGGCCAATATTCCCTTCCAGCTGCCAACCGTGGGTGGCCTCTTTCTCCTCTTTACTCTCACACTTGATGTTTGATCCACCAAAACACTCACTTGGCCTGATTCCCACAATAGACCCAGAATCTGACCCCTTCTTATGCCTCCATCCCACCCACCCCATTCAAGCCACCATTCTCTCATCTGGACTAGTGAAGGGGTCTCCTGGAGCTGTTACCCCCACCCTCTATCATCTCATCTCAACACACCTTATGATCAATTTTCTGACCGATGCCCACAGGCCCTGGACAATCAGGCCCTTCTATTACCTCCTGACTTCATTTCCTCCTTGCTCCCCCTTGCCCATACTGTGTGTCCCCCCTGGAGACTTCCAGTCTTGCTGCTTTGTACTGGACATCTGCCTTGCTTCCCTCCTGTGACCTCATACTCCTTTACTTTGTTCGCTTTGGTATCCCCAGCACCTACACCAATCCCTGGTGCACAGCAAACACTCTGTACCTATTTGTTGAATGTGGTGAATGAATGAATGAATGAATGAATGCCATCTGGAATGTTTGATCCCAAAGTCCTGTGTCAAAGTTGGTGAAGACACCCCATGGGAGGACCAAACTGATATTCCTGGAAGTTTTGGTGTAAACTTGGGATGTGGCTCCTTGGAGCAAAAGATTCCATTTGTCATACATTCAGAGGAACTGATTCCCACCCCTGTGGATGAGGGCCCTAAACAGCCTTCCCAGTATCCACAGACCAACTAGGCTTCTCCTGTGGGACCCAGATTTTCAGAAAGAGACAATGTCATCTTGTCCACATTTGGCAGTTGTACTACATCCCTTAAAAGCCACTGTAAGTGAGAAATGTACATTCTACTTTCAGGGAAAAAAAAAAAGAAAGAAACTTTCCTTGAGTTGATTAGATGACCTGATCGATGATCAAAATCAAAATTCAACATTAAGAAGAACTTTAAGGAATAATGTCAGTGACTTGGGCCCCCACACAGTACTTGGGCCCAGCCCCACCAGATTACAGCCACTATGATATGCTGTTTCCCTCTTCCCCAGGGGGATCTGCTAGGAAGACCCCCTGGCTCCAAGCTGGACAATGGCATCCATGACACCATTGCAAACTCTCACCCACCCTAAACCCAACAAACTTCCAGTCAAATGCTTCTGCTCAGCACTCCCGTTGCCCCAAAATCATTCAGGTCTTTGTGGAGACTCTGCATTCCAGGATTTCAATGACGTCCCCAACACAAATCCATAGTGGACAAACTGAGGGAGTGCATTCCAACATGCTAATTTTCCAAGTTAGTAATAAGACAGAAGTGTGAACCTGAATCTGTCATTATCACCTTCTTGGACTTCATCAGCCAAATGACAGCCTGAAAACAAAGATGCTTTCAGACAGGCAAAGAGTAGCCCCTTAAGAAGGCAGACAACAGGACTTGGAACAGGTAGGCCACACCTGCAGCGCCCTGTGACTTGTCTGAGGATCACAGTCAGTGAATCCAGAACCCTCCCTCCAACCTGCTCCTCCTAGCCCAGGTCCTGATCCCCATTCACCTTCAGGACCCCGAGCTACCTTGCTGTTGAGTCTGTCAGCGTGTCCTGCACCAGCCCAACTCTGACTCTAACTTGGAGGGTAAGGCTGGTTTCACACTCAAGGTCGCACATGCCCTGGGCAGGCCGACTCCCACAGCTTATTTCTGCAATGACAGGCTGACGCCAGTACTTAATCTGCCCAATTTGTGATGTGGATTTTTCCCTGCTGCAGTGTCTAGCACAATGTAGCTACTCAAAATATAAATGCCTGTATGAGACATCACATTAGGACTCCTAAAAGATCATTATGATGCCCCAAATCCCACTTTTATTCATAAACTGGGTCCCCTATGAATGCCCAGCTCTCTTTGCCACTTTCCTGACACAATATTCACAAGGCAGGAGCTGTTGCTGGTGAAACATTGAGTGAAGATCCCCATAGAGGGTCCATAAGGAAAGACAATCTCTTCCTCATCGGAGCACCAGCCTCAAGGTAGCAGGGCCAACCAAGGAAGAGGATGCAGACACGAAAACGAAACAACTTCGCAAGCCATAAAAAGAACACCGCTACTACCGAGATTGCTTCCCTTGGCCAACCCTGGGTTGACAGACATGCTCCTCTGCAGGCCCCGCCAACCTACCACTGAGTCCTTTGTAGCAACAGAAGGTGAGTCGTCCCCACTGTGGGGAGACGGCACCTCCCTACCAAGAAACAGTTTGTAGCCAACCGTCCACAATATGAAAATGTATTTAATGCAATTAATAATTTAAGAAGTGAGAGCATGTGCTCTTGGAGAGTTAAATGCTTGTCAGAGTGATCGATGCACGCTTCACCACCAATACATTTCGTATGAAGAGCAGAGGGATTTTGCAAACTTGTGTTGACCTTGGGTTTCCGTATATAGGAGGCAGATTGCAAAGGCAGGCCTACTTAAGGAGGAACAGTGCTTCAGCTCCCAATTTACAGCCCTTTCTCCAATTAAAGGACTGTAAAAACATTAAAATTAATGCAGTCTTAACTCCTAGAGCAGGCCCTACTTTCTTAATTAGTGCATAATTATTCGGTTTTTGATATCCTGGAAAATTATCACATGGAAATTATTTTAGGCAGAGTAACAATAGCAAAAACTCCCTCCCCGAACTCTATTAACATGTGGAAGTAATTAACACTTTATTACAGTGAAAATACTATTACTGCTAATGTTTAATGACTTTTGCCATTGCATCCTAAGCAGGAAATTCAGAACACTATGGAATGATAGTTTCCTATAAATATATTACAAATGACTTGCAAAGATTGTGATGGTTTGAACTAGCTGTGTTAAAAATCAAGAGGCCATAGACATTCAGTTGCTAAAAGCTTCATGAGCAGAGATACATAATTCGGTGTGAACTCACAGGAAGATGGCACGAAATCATCATTTAGGCATGGCCTGGACAGGCAGCCCGGGCACAATCTCAGCTGTGGCCTGCTGTTAATAAAACAGTGTCTCCTCTGCTGTGCTAATGGATACTTTTAAATGGATAGCCAAACTGTTGGAAGTTCAAAACATTGGAAAAAATTAAAATTAAATGTCTCCAGCTGAACAAACTGGAAATGATAGCAGAACTTAATATTTCTACAATTGGGAGGTATTAGCGGTGTTTGGATTGGGGTAAAAATTATGATCGCTCCTACATAAATATCTAAAAATACAGATGCCTACTTAAGTTGACTTATAACAAGAAAAACTTGCACATCATACCTTTATAAGAAACTGAAAGGGAAAGACAGTTTGTTTCTCTGCCTGTGCCATGGAGTCTAGTATGGAGGGAACAAAAGAGAGAGAGTCTTCCTAGGACCACTTTCAAAGTTGTCATCGGGGACATCTTGTGAATAAACCATTGTTCACCACTGTGTGCATTCAGGAACTGGAAATGTTAGCTTCTTTTTAATTTTAATTTGATTCATTTACTTCATGGATTTTTTTTTGAAAATTGTGTTGAAATCTCTATGCAAGAAGCATTGCAGAGCGGGTACCAAAAAGCAAAAAGCACTCCAAATAAATATGGGATGAATATGGGGTAGAAAATGCAGGTGACTTCAGCTAACTTGCTTGAAATTTCCTCTATAAAGTTTTATTACTGTCTTTGAGTAGTTCTAAAAAAGTTCCGTACACCATCTTGTTTTCTGAGTCTTTTTTTCTTTCTTTTTTTTTTTTTTTTTATTATACTTTAAGTTCTAGGGTACATGTGCATAACATGCAGGTTTGTTACATATGTATACTTGTGCCATGTTGGTGTGCTGCACCCATCAACTCGTCAGCACCTATCAATTCATCATTTATATCATATATAACTCCCTAGTGCAATCCCTCCCTCCTCCCCCCTCCCCATGATAGGCCCTAGTGTGTGATGTTCCCCTTCCCGAGTCCAAGTGATCTCATTGTTCAGTTCCCACCTATGAGTGAGAACATGCGGTGTTTGGTTTTCTGTTCTTGTGATAGTTTGCTAAGAATGATGGTTTCCAGCTGCATCCATGTCCCTACAAAGGACGCAAACTCATCCTTTTTTATGGCTGCATAGTATTCCATGGTGTATATGTGCCATATTTTCTTAATCCAGTCTGTCACAGATGGACATTTGGGTTGATTCCAAGTCTTTGCTATTGTGAATAGTGCCGCAATAAACATACGTGTGCATGTGTCTTTGAAGTAGAATAATTTATAAGCCTTTGGGTATATGCCCAGTAGTGGGATGGCTGGGTCATATGGTACATCTAGTTCTAGATCCTTGAGGAATTGCCATACTGTTTTCCATAATGGTTGAACTAGTTTACAATCCCACCAACAGTGTAAAAGTGTTCCTATTTCTCCACATCCTCTCCAACACCTGTTGTTTCCTGATTTTTTAATGATTGCCATTCTAACTGGTGTGAGATGGTATCTCATTGTGGTTTTGATTTGCATTTCTCTGATGGCGAGTGATGATGAGCATTTTTTCATGTGTCTGTTGGCTGTATGAATGTCTTCTTTTGAGAAATGTCTGTTCATATCCTTTCCCCACTTTTTGATGGGGTTGTTTGTTTTTTTCTTGTATATTTGTTTGAGTTCTTTGTAGATTCTGGATATTAGCCCTTTGTCAGATGAGTAGATTGCAAAAATGTTCTCCCATTCTGTAGGTTGCCTGTTCACTCTGATGGTAGTTTCTTTTGCTGTGCAAAAGCTCTTTAGTTTAATTAGATCCCATTTGTCAATTTTGGCTTTTGCTGCCGTTGCTTTTGGTGTTTTAGACATGAAGTCCTTGCCCATGCCTATGTCCTGAATGGTACTACCTAGATTTTCTTCTAAGGTTTTTATGGTATTAGGTCTAACATTTAAGTCTCTAATCCATCTTGAATTAATCTTCGTATAAGGAGTAAGGAAAGGATCCAGTTTCAGCTTTCTACTTATGGCTAGCCAATTTTCCCAGCACCATTTATTAAATAGGGAATCCTTTCCCCATTTCTTGTTTCTTTCAGGTTTGTCAAAGATCAGATGGCTGTAGATGTGTGGTATTATTTCTGAGGACTCTGTTCTGTTCCATTGGTCTATATCTCTGTTTTGGTACCAGTACCATGCTGTTTTGGTTACTGTAGCCTTGTAGTATAGTTTGAAGTCAGGTAGTGTGACGCCTCCAGCTTTGTCCTTTTGACTTAGGGTTGTCTTGGCAATGCGGGCTCTTTTTTGGTTCCATATGAACTTTAAAGCCGTTTTTTCCAATTCTGTGAAGAAACTCATTGGTAGCTTGATGGGGATGGCATTGAATCTATAAATAACCTTGGGCAGTATGGCCATTTTCACGATATTGATTCTTCCTATCCATGAGCATGGTATGTTCTTCCATTTGTTTGTGTCCTCTTTTATTTCACTGAGCAGTGGTTTGTAGTTCTCCTTGAAGAGGTCCTTTACAACCCTTGTAAGTTGGATTCCTAGGTATTTTATTCTCTTTGAAGCAATTGTGAATGGAAGTTCATTCCTGGTTTGGCTCTCTGCTTGTCTGTTACTGGTGTATAAGAATGCTTGTAATTTTTGCACATTAATTTTGTATCCTGAGACTTTGCTGAAGTTGCTTATCAGCTTAAGGAGATTTTGGGCTGAGACAATGGGGTTTTCTAAATATACAATCATGTCATCTGCAAACAGGGACAATTTGACTTCTTCTTTTCCTAACTGAATACCCTTGATTTCTTTCTCTTGCCTGATTGCCCTAGCCAGAACTTCCAACACTATGTTGAATAGGAGTGGTGAGAGAGGGCATCCCTGTCTTGTGCCAGTTTTCAAAGGGAATTTTTCCAGATTTTGCCCATTCAGTATGATATTAGCTGTGGGTTTGTCATAAATGGCTCTTATTATTTTGAGGTACGTTCCATCAATACCGAATTTATTGAGCGTTTTTAGCATGAAGGGCTGTTGAATTTTGTCAAAAGCCTTTTCTGCATCTATTGAGATAATCATGTGGTTCTTGTCTTTGGTTCTGTTTATATGCTGGATTATGTTGATTGATTTGCGAATGTTGAACCAGCCTTCCATCCCAGGGATGAAGCCCACTTGATCATGGTGGATAAGCTTTTTGATGTGCTGCTGAATCCGGTTTGCCAGTATTTTATTGAGGATTTTTGCATCGATGTTCATCAGGGAGATTGGTCTAAAATTCTCTTTTTTTGTTGTGTCTCTGCCAGGCTTTGGTATCAGGATGATGTTGGCCTCATAAAATGAGTTAGGGAGGATTCCCTCTTTTTCTATTCATTGGAATAGTTTCAGAAGGAATGGTACCAGCTCCTCCTTGTACCTCTGGTAGAATTCAGCTGTGAATCCATCTGGTCCTGGACTTTTTTTGGTGGGTAGGCTATTAATTGTTGCCTCAATTTCGGAGCCTGCTATTGGTCTATTCAGGGATTCAACTTCTTCCTGGTTTAGTCTTGGGAGAGTGTAAGTGTCCAGGAAATTATCCATTTCTTCTAGATTTTCTAGTTGATTTGCATAGAGGTGTTTATAGTATTCTCTGATGCTGGTTTGTATTTCTGTGGGGTCGGTGGTGATATCCCCTTTATCATTTTTTATTGCGTCTATTTGATTCCTCTCTCTTTTCTTCTTTATTAGTCTTGCTAGCGGTCTATCAATTTTGTTGATCTTTTCAAAAAACCAACTCCTGGATTCATTGATTTTTTGGAGGGTTTTTTGTGTCTCTATCTCCTTCAGTTCTGCTCTGATCTTAGTTATTTCTTGCCTTCTGCTAGCTTTTGAGTGTGTTTGCTCTTGCCTCTCTAGTTCTTTTCATTGTGATGTTAGAGTGTCAATTTTAGATCTTTCCTGCTTTCTCTTGTGGGCATTTAGTGCTATAAATTTCCCTCTCCACACTGCTTTAAATGTGTCCCAGAGGTTCTGGTATGTTGTATCTTTGTTCTCATTGGTTTCAAAGAACATCTTTATTTCTGCTTTCATTTCGTTATGTACCCAGTAGTCATTCAGGAGCAGGTTGTTCAGTTTCCATGTAGTTGAGCGGTTTTGATTGAGTTTCTTAGTCCTGAGTTCTAGTTTGATTGCACTGTGGTCTGAGAGACAGTTTGTTATCATTTCTGTTCTTTTACATTTGCTGAGGAGTGCTTTACTTCCAATTATGTGGTCAATTTTGGAATAAGTGTGATGTGGTGCTGAGAAGAATGTATATTCTGTTGATTTGGGGTGGAGAGTTCTATAGATGTCTATTAGGTCCGCTTGGTGCAGAGATGAGTTCAATTCCTGGATATCCTTGTTAACTTTCTGTCTCGTTGATCTGCTTAATGTTGACAGTGGAGTGTTGAAGTCTCCCATTATTATTGTATGGGAGTCTAAGTCTCTTTGTAAGTCTCTAAGGACTTGCTTTATGAATCTGGGTGCTCCTGTATTGGGTGCATATATATTTAGGATAGTTAGCTCTTCTTGTTGAATTGATCCCTTTACCATTATGTAATGGCCTTCTTTATCTCTTTTGATCTTTGATGGTTTAAAGTCTGTTTTATCAGAGACTAGAATTGCAACCCCTGCTTTTTTTTGTTCTCCATTTGCTTGGTAGATCTTCCTCCATCCCTTTATTTTGAGCCTATGTATGTCTCTGCATGTGAGATGGGTCTCCTGAATACAGCAGACAGATGGGTCTTGACTCTTTATCCAGTTTGCCAGTCTGTGTCTTTTAATTGGAGCATTTAGTCCATTTACATTTAAGGTTAATATTGTTATGTGTGAACTTGATCCTGCCATTATGTTATTAACTGGTTATTTTGCTCATTAGTTGATGCAGTTTCTTCCTAGCCTCGATGGTCTTTACATTTTGGCATGTTTTTGCAATGGCTGGTACCGGTTGTTCCTTTCCATGTTTAGGGCTTCCTTCAGGGTCTCTTGTAAGGCCGGCCTGGTGGTGACAAAATCTCTAAGCATTTGCCTATCTGTAAAGGATTTTATTTCTCCTTCACTTATGAAACTTAGTTTGGCTGGATATGAAATTCTGGGTTTAAAATTCTTTTCTTTAAGAACGTTGAATATTGGCCCCCACTCTCTTCGGGCTTGTAGAGTTTCTGCCGAGAGATCTGCTATTAGTCTGATGGGCTTCCCTTTGTGGGTAACCCAACCTTTCTCTCTGGCTGCCCTTAAGATTTTTTCCTTCATTTCAACTTTGGTGAATCTGGCAATTATGTGTCTTGGAGTTGCTCTTCTGGAGGAGTATCTTTGTGGCGTTCTCTGTATTTCCTGAATTTGAATGTTGGCCTGCCCTACTAGGTTGGGGAAGTTCCCCTGGATGATATCCTGAAGAGTGTTTTCCAACTTGTTTCCATTCTCCCCCTCACTTTCAGGCACCCCAATCAGACATAGATTTGGTCTTTCTACATAATCCCATACTTCTTGCAGGCTTTGTTCATTTCTTTTTCTTCTTTTTTCTTTTGGTTTCTCTTCTCACTTCATTTCATTCATTTGATCCTCAATCGCTGATACTCTTTCTTCCAGTTGATCGAGTCGGTTACTGAAGCTTGTGCATTTGTCACGTATTTCTCGTGTCATGGTTTTCATCTCTGTCATTTCGTTTATGACCTTCTCTGCATTAATTAGTCTAGCTGTCAATTCTTCCACTCTTTTTTCAAGATTTTTAGTTTCTTTGCGCTGGGTACGTAATTCCTCCTTTAGCTCTGAGAAGTTTGATGGACTGAAGCCTTCTTCTCTCATTTCGTCAAAGTCATTCTCTGACCAGCTTTGATCTGTTGCTGGCGATGAGCTGCGCTCCTTTGCAGGGGGAGATGCGCTCTTATTTTTTGAATTTCCAGCTTTTCTGCCCTGCTTCTTCCCCATCTTCGTGGTTTTATCTGCCTCTGGTCTTTGATGATGGTGACATATTAATGGGGTTTTGGTATAGGTGTTCTTCCTGTTTGATAGTTTTCCTTCTAATAGTCAGGACCTTCAGCTGTAGGTCTGTTGGAGATTGCTTGAGGTCCACTCCAGACCCTGTTTGCCTGGGTATTAGCAGCAGAGGTTGCAGAAGATAGAATATTGCTGAACAGCAAGTGTACCTGTCTGATTCTTACTTTGGAAGCTTCCTCTCAGGGGTGTACTCCACCCTGTGAGGTGTGGGGTGTCAGACTGCCCCTAGTGGGGAATGTCTCCCAGTTAGGCTACTCAGGGGTCAGGGACCCACTTGAGCAGGCAGTCTGTCCCTTCTCAGATCTCAACCTCTGTGTTGGGAGATCCACTGCTCTCTTCAAAGCTGTCAGACAGAGTCGTTTGCGTCTGCACAGGCCTCTTGAGTCTTTTTTTTCCTTTGTTTCCATGCATTCCTGGGGTTTTAGTTAGTTCCCTTGGAGGAAAAATGTCTCGAAAACATTTCTCAGGCAGAGGGAACCACCTATGTCCTTCCTGAAGTGGATAAAAGAACAATTTACATCATTCAGAAAACTTTCAAATGGCTTCAAACCCATGCAATTGCTTTGATCCTAAAACACACTTGGGACCTGCAAGCTAAGCTGGTGGGGTCGAAGAGAACATAGCTCAAGTCATCTGAGGCACTCTGCCCAGAACGGGGTAGCTGGGGAAGAGAGGTGCCCACCCATGAGACACACTGGGGCTCTCTCTGGGTGAGACCAGCCACAGCAGAAAGGGTCCAAGACTCACTCACTCAAACCCCACTCCCTCCTTCAGAGAAGGGAGCACCACCACTCTCTGACACTGAGCAGCCAGCCGAGGAGGGGAACATCACCTCTTCCTTTGTAGGAACGAATCCTGTTTTCTGCAGGTCTCATCTACCACCAGAAGGTAGGGCTTTGGGTTGTTAGCTCTAAGTCCCTTGAAGACACGGACAGTGTCTCATGTTCTTTGCATCCCTTTGGGCTCTATGAATATGAATACACCTGTATGATTGGTTAGTAATGCAGGGGGGCAATTGGGGTCATGACAGGGGGTACAGACCATGAAGGAGGAAGCTGAGGCTGAATCCCAGTCCTTCTCTTTACAGGCTGTGTGAGGGTGGGCGGCTTACTCACTCTTAGTAGCCCACTTCCCTGGGAGAACACTGGTAGTCCCTGCCTCACAGGACTGCTGCAAGGTTAAAGAATTCATACACAGGTATATTAGTCAGGGTCCTCTAAAGGGACAGGACTAAGAGGATAGATGTATAGATGAAGGGCAGTTTAACAGGAGAATTGACTCACACCATCACAAGTCCCACAATAGGCCATCTGCAAGCTGAGGAGCAAGGAAGCCAGTCTGAGCTCCAAAACCTCAACAGCAGGGAAGCCGACAGTGCAGCCTTCAGTCTGTGGCTGAAGGCCCTCGCAAACCACTGGTGTAAGTCCAAGAGTCCAAAACCTGAAGAACTTGGAGTCCAATGTCTGAGGGCAGGAAGCATCCAGCACAGAGAAAGTTGAAGGCCGGAAGATTCAGCCAGTCAAATCCTTCCACGTTCTTCTGCTTGCTTTATTCTGGTCATACCAACAGCTAATTGGATGGTGCCCACCCAGATTGAAGATGGGTCCACCTCTCCCAGTCCACTGACTCATATGTTAATCTCCTTTGGCAACACCCTCATAGACACCCCCAGGAACAATACTTTGCGTTCTTCAATCCAATCAAGTTGGCACTCAATATTAACCATCACAACAGGTGGACCAAGGAGATGCTGTGGTTTCAGTTCCAGACCACTGCCATAAAGCGGATATCACAATAAGATGGATCACATGCATTTTTTGGTTTCCCAGTTCATATAAAGCTGTGTTTACACTACACTGTGGTCTGTTAAGCATGTAATATCGTGATGTCTAAAAAAAGTACATGTCTGAATTTAAAAAATATTTTAATGTTGGGCATGGTGGTTCATGCCTGGAATCCCAGCACTTTGGGAGGCCCAGGCAAGAGGATCACTTGAGGCCAGGAGTTCAAGATCAGCCTGGGAAACATAGTAAGGACCTAATTCTACAAAAAAATAAAAATAAAAATAAAAAATTAGGCAGGAGTGGTGGTGCATGCCTGTAGTCCCAGCAACTCAAGAGGCAAAGGCAGGAGGAACACTTGGGCCCAGAAGTTCTAGGCTATAATGAACTGTGATTATGCTGCTACATTCTAGCCTGGGTGACTGAGGAAGATCCTGTCCCTAAAAAATTAAAAAATATATATATCTTATTGCTAAAAAATGTGAAAGATCATGATCTGTCAGCAAGTCATACTCTTTTTGCTAGTTGAGTCTTGCCTTGATGTTGATGTCTGCTGACTAATTAGGATGGTGGTTGTTGAAAGTGGGGTGACTGTGGCAATTTCTTAAAATAGACAGCAATGAAATTTGCCACATTGATTGACTCTCCCCTTCGTGAAAGATTTTTCTGAAGCATGCAATGCTGCTTGATAGCGTTTTGCCCACAGTAGAACTTCTTTCAAAACTGGAGCCAAGTCTCTCAAACCTTGTCACTGCTTTATCAACTAAGTTTATGTAATATTGTAAATCCTCTGTTGTCATTTCAACAAGGTCCACAGCATTTTCACCAAATATATATTCTATCTTAAGAAACCACTTTCTTTGCTCATCCATAAGAAACAACTCCTCATCCCTTCCAGTTTTATTATGAGATTGCAGCAATTCAGCCACATCTGCAGGCTTTAATTTCTAATTCTACTTCTCTTGTTGTTTCCACCACATCTGCAGCTACTTCCTCCGCTGGATTCTTGAACCCCTCATAGTGATCCATGGGGGTTGGAATCAACTTCTTCCAAACTCCTGTCAATGTTGATATTTTGACCTCCTCCCATGAATCATGAATGTCCTTAATGGCATCTAGAATACTGAATCCTTTCCAGGTTTTCAATTTACTTTGTCCAGCTGCATCAGGACAATCACGATGTCCAGGCTATGGAAGCTATAGCTTTAATGAAATGTATTTCTGACATAATAAGATTTGAAAGTTAAAATTACTTCTTGATTTATGGACTGCGGAATGGATGTTGTGTTAGCAGGCATGAAAACAACATTCCTCTCCTTGTACATCTCCATCAGAGCTCTTGGGTCATCAGGTGCATTGTCAATGAGCAGTAATATTTTGAAAGGCATCTTTCTCTGAGCAGTAGGTCTCAATAGTGGGCTTAAAATTTTCAGTAAGCCATGCTACAAAGGGATGTTCTGCCATCTGGGCATTGTTCTTCCAATTATAGAGCACAGGCAGAGTAGAAATAGCATGGTTCTTAAGGGCTCTAGGAGTTTTAGAATGATCAATGAGATTTGGTTTCAATTTTAAGTCACCAGCTACCTTAGCCCATAACAAAAGAATCAGTATGGACTTTGAAGCTTTGAAGCGGGGCTCTGAGGTTTCCTCTCTAACTATACAAGACCTACATGGCATCTTCTTCCAGTATAAGCTGTTTCATCTACCTTGAAAATCTCTTGTTCAGTGTAGCCACCTTCATCAGTGCTCTTAGCTGGATCTTCTGGATAACTTGCTGCAGCTTCTCCATCAGCACTTGCTGTTTCACCTTGCACTTTTATGCTATGGAGGTGACTTCTTTCCTTAAGTCTCACGAGCCAATCTCTGCTAACTTCAAACTTTTCTTCTGAAGCTTTCTCACCTCTCTCAGTCAGTATAGAATTGAAGAGAGTTAGGGCCTTCCTCTGGATTCAGCTTTGGCTATGGGAATATTGTGGCTGGTTTGATCTTCCATCCAGACCACTAAAACATTTTCCATGTTAACAATAAGGTTCTTTTTGCTTTCTTATCATGTTTTTTGTTCACTAGAGTATCACTTTTAATTTCCTTCAAGATCTTTTCCTTTGTGTTCACAACTTGGCTGGTACAAGAGGCCCAGCTTTCAGCCTATCTTGGCAGTGGACATGCCTTCCCTTCCTCACACAGCTTAATCATTTCTAGCTTTTGATTTAAAGTGAGAGATATGTAACTCTTCTTTCACTTGATGAACACTTAGAGCTCATTGCAGGGTTATTAATTGATCTAATTTCAATATTGTTTTGTCTCAGGGAAAAAGGAGGCACAGGGAGAGGAAAAAGGATGGGGAGGGGCTGATTGGTGGAGCAGTCAACACACACAGTTTTTGAGTACATTTATGATATGGTTTGGTTTGGTTCTGCGTCCCCACCCAAATCTCACCTTGAATTGTAATAATCCCCACGTGTCAAGGGCAGGGCCAGGTGGAGATAATTGAATCATGGGGGCAGTTTCCTTCATACTGTTCTCATGATAGTGAATGAGTTCTCGTGAGATCTGACGGTTGTATAAGCATCTGGCATTTCCCCTGCTGGCACTTCTGCCTGCTGCTGCTGCCATGTAAGATGTGCCTTCCACCTCCTGCCATGATTGTGGGGCCTCCCCAGCCATGTGCAACTGTGACTCCATTAAACCTCTTTTTCTTTATAAGTTACCCAGTCTTGGGTATGTCTTTAGTAGCAGCGTGAAAACAGACTAATACAGTTTGCAATCTTGTTTAAGCATGGTTCACAATGCCCCCAAACATTTACAATAGTAACATCAAAAGTCACCAATCACAGATAACCATAACAGACATCATAATCACAGCAAGTTTGAAATATTATAAGAATTACCAAAATGTGACACGGAGACTTGAAGTGACCACATATTAAAAAATGGCACCAACAGACTTGATGAACTCGGGGTTGCCACCAAGTTTCAATTTGTTAAAAAAAAAAAAAAAAAAAAAAGTGTCTGTGAAGTTCAATAAAGTGATGTGCAACTGGCAAGGCATACCTGTATCAGCACAAGCAGCACAGTAATGGCCTCTAGTAAGGGCTCCGTCGGAGTTTGCTGTTGCTATCACTACTACTACTATTATTACTACTATGACCATGCCCACATCATTGGTGGAACTGAAGAGTTCTCTCAATTGTACAAGAAATATTGTGAAAGCCATCAGTTCTGCAATTATGACACACAAAGCCCGTTACCATCAGAACTCTCCCCTCTCCCCAGGCTGCTCCACTGACTGTCCAATGTGACACATCTATGCTCTCTGTCTGCTACTCTCATTTCCAGCTAATTTCCTGCCTGGAAAGTCTTGCTCGTGAACAGGAGGCAGAAGGCACAGAGCCCTCCTGTCCACCCTGCCTCTGGAGCCCATGAGGGTCTGGGGTAAGCCTGGAAGACAAAACAGACCCGAGCACATCTACTTGTGAACTAAGTGCCCCTGATCTGACTGGTGTCAGCACTGTCTTCCTAGCCTGAGACGAGGAAGAAGCCATGCCCCAAGGAGGACCCCGGGGAGGAACTGAGCCCTTCCTATGAGTGCCTCAGGGAAGCAGAAGACCAGAGGCAGGAGAAAAGAAACTGGGTGCAAAGGAAAATCAGAGGGGGCATAAGGGGATGATGAATAAAAGACCTCACGACCCAGCCATCACATGCCTGCGTGTGGGCCAAGGGAGATTCTCCCACAGTACACAGGAGACTCGTCGAGGGATGTCCACAGCAGCACTTCTCATGCTGGACAAACTGGAAGTGACCTCTCAGACTGCCTTCCGGGCCACGGGTGGGAAAATGGGGTCTATAAACAGACGCATATTCACACGATGGAACAGTGCACAGAAATGACGTGACTGGACCACAACTGCTTACAACACAGACGAATCTTGAAGTACAATCATGAGTGAAAAAAAGTTGGCCCCAGAAGGCTGCATGTGGAATAATACCATTTTTATAAACCCAAGATTAAACGAAACTACCTAACGTACTGTCAGACATGCATACATTTCTAATAAAACCAAAATTTTAACTCCAGTTCCTTTTCCTCAGAGAGAGTAGACCTTCTGGAGTGAGGAGTAGGGCAGAGGCTAGACTGGGGCAGATAGGAAGGGACAGGTTTGGAGCAGGGTCTCTTACAGGGTCATGCATGCTGTGGGCAGCATGCATGTGACACATGTGCTTTGCCTATTTCAAGCAGCTACTCTTAAAAGGCAAAGAAACGAGGGAAAAAAGAGACATCTGTCCTGAAATGACTTCAGATTACTTAATATTGCACCTGAGAAATAGGTGCAATATTTGTAGGCTCTAAAATCATTTCCTCTTCTAGTATGGACTTTTTTTTAAAATGGCAAAGGATCACAAAACTTACAAGACAGCAAGAATTGCCCACCCAGCCCCTAGTGGACACCTAAACATGGCTGGGTTTATCACTCCCACCCCTTCAGGGTGAGTCCCTCTGAGTGTCTGCCCTTCCCCCCATTGTTTTGGGGGTGCTTCTGCAGCTGGGGTTAATTTCAAGTGTCCCTTTAACAGACTACCGGGACTAAAATGCTAGAACTCTTTCAAGGAAACTCACATTATATGAAGCCACTGACAGTTTGGTGATATTCATCACAGCAGATAGCATTACCTGTGTGGACACAAAATGTGATCTCTTATATAAGAGGAATACATGAAGGAAAGGAAAAGAGCATGTTGGAAAGCACCTCAGCTTTTCAGTACTATAATAGTAGATAAGTTTTAATAAACAAGGAAAACGTTCAGTTTTTCACACTGGTGAAAATTATTCAAGCAGCTAGCATACCTTTCCTGTGGTCAGTACAGGAAACTCTTCAGTTCTCATCTAATGCTTCTCCAATTTTCAATTGCCTCAGTTTGCCATGTTATCGTCTTGGCAATGCCAACACGCTCACCTGGGTCACTGGCTATCCACCTGAAACTGCTCCTCTGCAGAGGCCAGCTGTGGCCACTGGCTACGTAAGAACTTGCCTCCAATGCTGGCCATATCACCATGTTAATGAATCACAGTGAATAACTGTAGGAAGTTGTCTCCCCAAAGAAATAACAACAGAAATATTAGAGCCAATGGTTTGCTTGTAAAATAGATTCCAGATTATTTCAAAAGGCCAACTATACAACTGGCAACAAAACACTCTTATGGCAATTTAAAAACTATAGAGCTAAGGGAGTTTTTATGCCTCAGCCAACTGTTTTGACTGCTTTTAATTAAATACAAATGAAATAATTGACATAAAGTGCCATGAGGCAATTATTTTGTTGGCATTTTGTCTCTTTGGAGGCACACTGTCTACTGCATTGATCATCTAGAAAATTCTTTAACTCAGTTGGAGCCAGTTGTAACATAGCTAAAGAGGTAATATCAACTTAAGGTAATCAAGAACTCTTATGTGAGTATTGCATTTGTATTAACAGCACACGTTTTAGATCCCAGTACAGTGCTATTTTTCTACTTCTTTATCCCTGGGCCATCGCTGTAGAGATGTGGGATGTTAATTATCTTTTTTTCTGATTAGATATTTCAAATAAATGAATAAATTAAAACAAAATGATGTTTATCTGAGGTTTTAGCAACTTAATTGTTATTTCTCATTTTTGCAATAATCAGAATTTTTATTTTCTTTCCCAAAATGTACATAAACCCAACAAGAGTGCATCTGGCTCATTGGCAAGACCTTAAGATATTTTTCCATCCACAAAGTCATTAGAGAATGTCATCATGAACCCACACAAGTTTCTTCACATTTTTGCACAGATGGAGTCAATCTTGGCTTTGCATCTTATAATAAACATTTAAAATATTAGTCTAACTTAGATTCAATATTAAATTTATAGTCACTATGAACATTGGTTAGCTTTCCAACAATTTCTAAAGGTCTGAGGTGAATGTCCAAATAAGATGAGACATTCATTTGGGTTTGAAAAATCAGCTATTCTGAATTTTTTGATGGCGTGTGGCCAGAGATCATGCAGGTGTTCAACTGGGTGTAGGAACAGCCAGCTCGATGCTGTGTCCCTCCTAGGAGAGAATCTGTCTCCCAGTGGTGCACACGAGGGTTTGTCTGTATATTTATTAGAGATGTAATACAAAATAGTTCTCCAGCTTAGAGAAAAGTTGTGGGATCATTAGGAAACTCCCTAGTCAACTTGAATCAAATTCTTATTTAGAAATTCTAAGGCTGCCGTCTAAAAGGATCAGCAATCAAGTAGTCTGAAATAACTAAGAAGGTGTCGTAACTAGAGCATTCAAAAGAGACATCTATCTGCTAGTTTGGCCATTTGTAATAGGAGGTTTAATAATCAGATCAAAAACCAGCTTTGTAAGCTTAATATTTTTAATTGTGGTTCTGGCTTGATAAATTATCTTGATGAACTAGCTGATTGGTCCAAGTTCAAATAGCTTAAAAAGAAAGAAATGGCTTAGGCTCCTAGCCAATATATTCAGAACAAAACCAAACTGTTTGCCAGCTTCCCAAACTATTGCAATCAAAACCAGACAAAAGAAGGAGAAGATACCTCCTGCAACCTGCCAACATTTTAACCGGCGCGATTCTTCCGCTGAGCGCGCGCCTCAGCCAGAAGTCGGAGTGCCAGGCCAAGAGCGCACGCTCTGGCGGCAGCTCCGCGCTGACTCTTCAAATGATTGTCGTTTTTTCCTCTCCTGCTGCCAACTGCTCCCGGAGCTCACCAGCCTGTGTTCTGAAGCCAACAGTTCATAGTAAACCTTGCAATATCTCATGCAATCGTAATGCAATTAGTGAGGCGCGCGCTCCTGCTGGGCCTCTCCCCTCCACGCTTTGAGCCCCCAAAGAAGTCAATCACCGTGCCAATTTCAAGGGGCTCCGAGCTGGGCAAGGGAGGCTCAGGCTGCCCTGCACGTTGTCATTTCTGCTGCCTCCACCGACTCCTCCTTTCAGCAGCACAGAAGGCGGCTCCAGTGTGATGGCTTTCCAAACACTACCGGAAAGGCGCAGCTCCCTGGTCAAACTATTTCCAAGTCAACTCTTGTGAGAAACGGGACACAACCAGTTTCTCCAGACTATGTAGACTTGCAAATGAAGCTCTGAAGGTGAATGAATTTTCATCGGGCAATTCATCAGGCAAATTCGAGGGATAATCAATTTCCAAATTACCTCCTTCCCTGGCCCATTGAATCCTGTATGTTCTTTCTGATAATTTGTATCTGGTGCATCCCCAACCTTGTGCTTGAATATATTTTACTGATCACCTAAAGCACTGAGCACCCATACTGGGGTTTTCAAATACCCATCCTCACTAAAAAGAGCTAGGGGTCTTTGGACACGTGGCTGATTCCAGGGCTCAAGCCAGAAAAGATGAGCCTGGAAGAGCTTTTGTGCTAGAAAGTCAGAAAGTATTTAGAAAATGATGGAGACATGTCAATACAACACAGAGCCAGTTTGGAATGGCTCTTGTTGGCCAAACCCAGACAATTCGAACCACAGAATTACAGTGATAGCAATAGACTAAAACTCATTGATCTATAAGTCTGTACTGATATAGATGAATTAGTAAATAAATGAGGGGAAGAAGGACAGCTCATCTTCACAGTTGATTGACAAGTAGTAGAAATGCTAGTGATTTTGCAATCATCACAGTAATGATTGAATTAGGCATGAATCCTCAAATGGATGCTAAAACTAATGGACAAAACTTTGATGAGAAACAGGATATTGACACCGTCTTAAAGTATGTTCCCACAAATTACTTATTATTATCAGAGGAACAGTAAATTTACAATGGAGAAATCTGGCAGACCCCACCCTAGCCAAGTGGCCAAAGTTACTGTCATCTGTACTGGAACAAAGTGACCTCATGGTTTCTCCTGATACAAAGCACTGGGAAGGGCACCACGTCACTTCTGTGATATTCCTGCCAAAAATGCAAAATCTGAACCCAAGCATTCAGAAAATATCACATAAACTCAGATCAAAGAACACTGTACAAAATAACTAGTCTATACTTTTCAAAAATATCAAGATCAAGAAGATTTTTTAGAAGGCTGCAAAACAATTCAGGAACTATCCAGGCTAGAATCGAGATACTAGAACACACTTCTGGGAAAATATGTATGGCTCTAAAGAACATTATTAGTGCATTTGATGAAATTTAAAAATGGACTATGCATCAATGTTAAAGTTATTCTTTCTCATAATTATACTGTGACTGTGTAACAGAATTTTCTTGTTTTTAGAAATATACTTTTAAAGTATTTTGGAATAAATGCAACATGATATCTGTCACTTATTCTCAATGCATTCAGAAAAAATATATGTGTGTGTATTCATGTATGCTTGTATATATGCATGGGTATGAATATGTTGTATGAGTAATGGTATATATACACATATATATGCACATGTGTGCATGTGTGTGTTTGCGCATATGTATGTCTACAGATATGTATGACAGAAAGACAGAGTTGAATTGGGCAAAATGTTAGCAATCAACAATACTGGGTAAATTCAGCAGTTCTTTGCAACTTCTGTATGTGTTGGAAATTATATCAAGTAAAAGTCTCAGGAGTTGCACTTAAATTTAGCATCCATTTGAGGATTCGTGACTAATCCAGTCATTACTATGATGATTGCAAAATCACCAGCGTTTCTTCTACTTTTCAGTCAACTGTGAAGAAGAGCTGTCCTTCTTCCCCTCAGTTATTTATTAATTCATCTATGTCAGTACAGACTTATAGATCAAATTAGCGGCATCATTAAATATTTTGCCCAGCAAAGAGTGTCCGAAAAGGCTCCCCACACAGTAGGACACAAACCTCAGACACTGTTTACACTCAGGCAGCGGGGAAAAGAAAGTCCTGGGGATGGACTCCATGAGGAGTGAACTCCATGGAAAGCATTAGTGAGTCAACCCAGTGGTTCTCAACCAGGGTGGTTTCGTCCTTCCTGGGTGCATTTGGCAATGCCTGGTGACATTTTTGTTGATACACTTGGAGATGGGAGTGATGCTACTTGCATCTAGTAGGTAGGGACCAGAGAAGCTGCTCAGTATTTTACAATGCACAGGACAGCCACTGCAACAAAGAATTATCTAGTCCAAAATGTCAGTTGTGCCAAAGATGAGAAACCCTAAGCTAAACAGTTGATTTTCAACAACTACAAGGTTAGAGATTGAATGTCAAATAAATTTAATTTCATAAATTAGAACAGCTTAATAAACCCTAGAAATATATTCAGAATTTTTCAGTTATATAAATGAGAGGTTTCTGTGTTGCCCAGGCTGGTCTCAAATGCCTAGCCTTTCCTCCTTATGTGCCGGGACAATAGGCTTGAGCCACTGCAGCTCCCTATATTTGGAATTTATAATTCCTGTCATTTTTAAGGCTGATGAGAATAAACATTAATCAAAGGCAAGGCAGCATTTCTGACTTAAGAATGAAAGAATTTTTCAAGCTATCATTGAAGTGAGTAAGAGATATATGCTTTTCCTAAATTTAGGAATTTAATATAGATATAGCCATTTTGTGAAGGAAAAATGATAGCCAGAAAGTAATGTGATTGGACATTCTTGTTTTCTAGTGTCTTTGAATCTTAAAATCTAAGATGAATATATTTTTAAGCTTTCTAAATATTCTTCCTTATTTTGTGTTGTTATTTGAAATGGCATAGATGCATCTGTCCTATGGACAATCACAAGCTGTCTAAATGTGGTTCCTTTTAAGCACACTGAATTTTTTCAAACTGGCAATCTCCATTATTTTTTAAAAATTGCAAATCTAATTCAAATTGGTGATCACAATATGGAGAAAATGCGTCTAAATAACAATGATGCGTTTTGAGGAGTTTAGTCCAATTTCGGTGGCGTGCTAAAATGCCCTCATCAAGACATACGATAACACTCTCAGTGCAGCTGATGCCAGGAAGCCATTCCCAAAATGAGTTCAGACGTAATTGCAGCCTTTGACATCCTCAATGTTAGGATCCTTCTAAATCATCTTGAAAAATATGTTGGTCTTTCAGGTTCGGTTATTTGGTTGCTTAAATCTTATTATAACCATCAACAACAGTTTGTTAATATAATTTCTTTCCATTCCCCCTCTTACATTGTCATCTGGAGTCATCTGTTACGTTGTCATCGGGAATCCCAAAGGGAACCGGGTCTTGCTTCCATCCTTTTCTTTATCTAACCGCTGCCTTTAAGAACTACAACACCATATCTTTAAAAACATGGATGCTCTTATCGTATTTCAGCTGACAATGGGCTCGTGTGTTTTTCTGTTTCCAGCACCTACCCACTCGACTGGTACACTCATCTGTTATTTATACAAAACTAACTCTGGGTTTTGTTGTCTTGAAACTTTTTAATGTTAAAATTCAGAACTGTTTGGTTTATTTTCCCTTCTACCTCCTAAAAAATTCATAAGATTATTGCTGTTTTTCATGAAGATTTCAGATTTCTTGATCGATCTAGCATGGGTACATAGGTGTTTTCTACAGTCAGTGGAATAACCAGTTATTGGAATTCAAATGTGTGACCTGGACACCTACACATCACCAGTGCCAACACGGTCCTACAGACACTGCATTTCCTTCTGCCTCTCTGGTTATGAGCATCCAAAGGAAAAAAAAAACACCAAGCCTTCCTTCCTCACATGAAGACTAAAGGAGTGGGGTAGAAGAGAAGATAAATCTATTTTGCATCTGCTATGTATTGGGTAGTGTTCTAGGTGTTTTAAATACATGGCTATTTTTTTCTTCTGGTTTGAAATAGCACCTGACTAGCAGACCTGATACAGCCTGTACCTATCTTTGACCCTGTTTTCAGAAGATCATATTCCCATAAACTAGCACATGAGGAGTTTTCAAAACTATCTGTTAAATAGATGATGTATATCTGTGAAGATACTTACAAAGCAACTTTAACAATATTGAAAGCACCACACTATTTCTGAAAATTAAGATGAATTAAGAGCTTAACCGCAGACTCTGGGTAAATCTCAAAATATGAGGCAAATGGAGCTCTACTTTTAAAATCAATAATCAATCAACACCCCCTTTTCCAGGTTTTGCCTCGTGAAAAACTCAGGCTGTGGTTCACAAGACAGATTCTGGCTGCAGAAAGCCGGGAGCACATTGGAAGAACACGCCATCTACTCCAACCGGAGCACATGAAGAGAAGGCTCGGTGCTATTTCAGATGAGTTAAAAGTCAGAAATTCCCAGAAAATAACAGAACAAGGTGTGGGACACATGGTGCACACGGGATCCTGGTTTACAAACTCAGGAGCAAACGCGGGAAAAATGCTTAGTGCAATGCCAGCTGGGATGAAGTGTTTCCGCGCACCTTGTTCACTTACCATACTAGGTGAGAAGATGGTGCATGTGAACATAGAGAGATGCACGCTCAATGATGCCCCCTAGTACCTAAGGACACAGTGGGACCCTGAGTCCAGCCACGTTCCTTCCACCAGTGGAGAAAGGTCCCTGTCTCCACCCACTTTTCTGGGCAGCTGAAGCATTGAGACCAGGGAGCTCTTTCTTCTTTTGTTTCATCTTTTTGTTTCAATGAGCAATATAAATAAGAAATACAACACGAGGCAACTCTAAAAGCACAACACAATAAGACATCATGAATCTTGTTCTCAACTTAGAGAAAGAGCATCCTTCTGGGTGGTAACCACAACACAAATTAGAAGTGAGCCCCTGGAATTCATTCAGCATACTCAAGAGCTCAAACTCATCTCCAGTGAAAAAGGACAGGAAATTAAAACCAACAAGATTTAAAAAATAAGAATATGGCTGGGCATGGTGGCTCACGCCTGTAGTCCCAGTACTTTGAGAGGCCGAGGCAGGTGGATCACCTGAGGTCAGGAGTTCAAAACCAGCCTGGCCAACATAGTGAAACCCCATCTCTACTAAAAATACAAAAATTAGCTGGGTGTGGTGGCGCACACCTATAGTCCCAACTACTCAGGAAGCTGAGGCAGGAGAATTGCTTGAACTCAGGAGGTGGAGGTTGCAGTGAGCTGAGACCACGCCACTGCACTCCAGCCTGGGCAACAGGGTGAGACTTGGTGTCAAAAAAAATAGTAATAAAAAATAAGCATATGAAAGGAGAGGATGAACAAAGAGAGACGAATGAGTAAAGAAAGGAATACAAAAGGTTAAAACTGCAACAGGATTTAAAGCCATGTTGTAGACAGTGAATCACAGAACACATGACCATGACTATGGCATACGTATTTGGGATTCTCTTTTGAACAGAGAGAAAAAGACAAAGAAATGAAAATGATGAAAGAAAAGAGCATGAAAAATGAGCACAGATAACAGTCTAAACATACACAAATTAACTGGTGGTCTAGAAGGGATCTCTTCTGTCCCTCCAAAGAACAGAAGTTATCAAACATTACCCTCTCTAACTAAAATAGCAACAATGTTGTGGGCTTGCTGATTGAGAAAGTTCACAGTGTTTCATGTAAAAGCCATAGGTGAGAGGCATATTTATATATCCTCCAGCAAGTGATGAAAAATTGCAAGGAGGAGGAAGAAAGCACACCGTGCCTTTCTCTGGATAAACCAAAGTTTATCTACATAAGAGAGCAATGACAGATGGCCTCCAAGTCATCCTTTGGAACATGCAGTGCCAGACTGGGAGCAGAATTTTGAGATGTCAGAGGGAAAACAAGTTGTGTCTTACAAATAGGACCAGCCAAGTTATATGTTGTTGGTGAAGCAATAATATTTTTTTCAGCTGGATTGAATTTAATTAATAATTTTTCCATCAAAAGTCACAATGTGACCATAAGGATATAAAGAACTCACATTAAGAAGAAAAGAGAGTAACAGACATACAGTGACAAAATATAGTAGAGTTGACTAAAAGCATGACAAGCAAAAACATTTACAGATCACTCTTCTTCAGCCTTTTCTAAATCAACAAATCTAAACAATGCTATGCCTTATGTTGCTTTTTTTGTTGATGAAGCAATTCTGAAGGCAATTCATTATTCTATCAACTTATTTATTAACAAAACATAAAAACTGATGAACTAATCCTTTCACTTAGAAACAAGAGGAAATCAGAGCAAATACCTAGTATATTAAATAAATCAGATACCAATAAATTAAAACAGAAAAATCAATATGATAAGTCCAAACCTAGTTTGTTGTCAATACCATTTTTATTTTTTTAATTTTAATCCACCTAAAATTTAAATAAAAATTATATGATGAGGGCAGGTACCATGGCTCAGGCCTGTATTCCCAGCACTTTGGGAGGCCCAGGCAGGCAAATCACTTGAGGTCATGAGTTCGAGACCAGCCTGGCCAACATAGTGAAACCCCATCTCTACTAAAAAAAAATAATTAGCTGAGTGTGGTGGTACACGCCTCTAATCCCAGTTGCTCAGAAGACTGAGGCAGGAGAATCACTTGAACCCAGGAGGCAGAGGTTGCAGTGAGCTGAGATCATACCACTGCACTCCAGCCTGAGCAACAGAGCTAGACTCTGTCTCAAAAACAAACAAACAAACAAACAAAAAATGGCATGAGGTGACTAGATCAATTTGGCCACTTTCATTTGATAATAAACCCTTGTATCAAATGTTAAACTCAATTTTAAGATAATATTTGAATAGCAGTAAGGCTGGAGAAACTTTCCCAAGTAAAACCCAAAAGGAATACAGGAAAAGGGAGTTAGCTCACCTTGTAAATATTTTAAATAACTGTGTGCCATATGATGTCACAAACAATGTAAAAACGATAACCTTCCTGACTACCCATATAATAGACAAATATTTGTATCCCTAAATCACTGAGAACTTCTGCAAATGTATAGGTAGAAGAGTAAAGGATAAGTTTAAAAGAATAGACAGACATCTAGACTGACAATTCAAAGAAAAGAAAATTCAAATAATTATCAATAAATATGTGGTCAAGGACATATAAATTGAAGCAGTGAAGTGATCTCATTCTTTTTACACACTAGCACAAATTATGAATATCGGTAACATTCAGTGATAGCAAGAACATTAGGAAAAGGACATTCTCATGCAGTGCAGTTAGGAGAATGAATCATTACAAACCTTAAATAATAAACTAGCATTATCTATAAAAGGTTAAATTCCTATTTTCTCTTAACCAGACATGTTTTCCTCTAGAAATTTACCCTATACAATAAAATTTCAGCATGCATATTTATCTGTATAATTGTGCAACATTATTTGAAAAAGAAAATACTAGAATCAACCATCAGTAGAGCTTAAATGAAATATCCTATAATAAAACATTATGAAATATTAAGCAGTTGTTTTATATTATTTATCAGCCCAGGGAGATATTCACTATGTACCATTACTTAAAAAATATCAAGTTGTATTGTGATCCCATTTTTATAAGACAAAACAAGATCAATAACAAAATGTGTATATTCTGGATATATGAATGGGTGAATGAGTAGATAGATAGATAGACAGATAGATAGATAGATTAGATAGATAGATTAGATAGATAGATAGATAGATAGATAGATAGATAGATAGATAGACAGACAGACAGGCAGGCAGACATGCAAACCAAAGTGTTAAATAACACTGATTATCTGATTACCTAAAACGAAGAATGGGAGAATGAAGAGGGATTAGGGAAAAATAAACTCTTTATTCAGATAATTTTAGAGTGTTTTGTTTGTTCTAATTTAATAACAAAAATTGAAAATATGAAGCACCAGTAAAATAAAGAAAAAGCAATGCATGACTTTTGGAAGGAGAAAGGAGACAATTACAAATAAGGCTATGTAAGGAACAGTAAGAGACCATTCTGTGTAGACATCTATGATAATACCTTTGAAAATCTAAATGAGATGAAAAATGAACACATTTTAGAGATGACCAAATAAAAGTTATTCCAGGAAGGCAAGGATGGTTTAATTCCAGAAAATCTGGTATGTAATCAATTATATTAATAGCTCAAAAGAGAAAAATAATGTATTTATTTCAAGAAAGGGCCTTAAAATGCACTGCATATGCAAAAATAAAAGGATATAAATTTCTTTGGGCTTTTATCATTGAGTGCATTAGTGTATATAATAAACATGTACATAATAAAATTATTAGTGTACATAATAAACATGTACACTCATGCACTTAGTGATAAAATCTCAAAGAAATTTCAAACAAAATCAGAAACACTGATGTCTTTCAATTCATTTAGTACAGAAAAAAATAGGAATATATATTGGAAAATATGAGTCAAAAGAAAAATTATTCATGGATTATCTGTCATAGGAGATAAAGTAATGAACTGAAGAACTATTACAACTAACTATATAGGTCAGAGATCATGAGATAAAAATAAGTTTAAAAAATTAGTATTTTTTCCTATATAAGGAAAATATAATACAGATTACATTCACAATAGAAAGGAAAAAGTTAGAATATCAAAAAATGATTTTAACAAAAATATTTACGTTTAACTGCAAAATCTATTGAGAGCCAAAGAAGGGTATTTAAACAAGATCAAGAGTCATATTATGTCCATTAATAGGAAACAATAACAGCAGAAATACAATATGTCAAATCTTCCCAATCTAATTTATATATTTAATTTAATTCCATTTGTACCCCAAAAAGGATATTTTTTCTTGTAAAATGATTCTAAAATTAACCTTGGAAATAAGTGAAGAAGAACAATCGGCAAGTGTCTGAAATGAAATGAGAGGGACTTGTGTTTCTGGATGGGGAAATGAACTATAAAGTCACCATAGCTGAGACAGCAAGGCACTGGCAAAGGAGTCACTTGATCTATGGACAAGTGACTTAAAAAATATCAAGTTGCATTGTGATCTTGTTTTTATATGACAAAACAAGATCAGTATCAAAATGTGTATATTCTGGATATGTGAATGGATGAATGACTAGATAGATGGATAGAGATGCAAACTAGACTGCTAACTGACACTGACTATCTGATTACCTAAGAGAAAGAATGGGAGAATTAAAAAAAGAATGGGAGAAACTAAAAATCTTAGCGGGAGCATGTATAAGAATTTAGCATGTTGTTAATTGAGAATACAGGGACACAGGGAGGGGAACATCACACACCAGGGCCTGTCAGAAGGTGGCGAGCTAGGGGAGGGATAGCATTAGGAGAAATACGTAACGTAGACAACGGGTTGATGGGTGCAGCAAACCACCCTGGCACGTGTTTATACCTACGTAACAAACCTGCACGTTCTGCACATGTATCCCAGAACTCAAAGTATAATAAAATAAATAAATAAACTCCTACAACACTTCAAAAAAATTTAGCCTGTTAAAGGTCATATTTCAAAGCAAAGGTTAAAGTCTAATCCAATAAATAGCTCAAGTTCAAGTGACTAACTAAAAAAAATTAAGTCAAATTCCACTTCTCAGAAAACATTAAAATTAATGCATAATGGATTCTTTTAAAGGTAAAATACCAAAAAAAAAAAAAAAAAAACACACACACACACACACAGAAGAAGAAGAAAATATAGATAAATATCTGAACCTGGGAGAAGATTAAGGTAGGAACACAGAAGCAAAAGGAAAAGATAGACAGCGATCACTTTAAACACATGCACATGTTATACGAGAGATAAAGTAAATAATAAGAGCAAACACAAAGTATGTAAGAATAGATCGTTAATCTATAAAAGACTCTTTAAAAATTAATACAAGAAAAATAAATACCTCCATTGATAAAGAGTCCAAGGCTTTGGGAGGCCAAGGTGGGTGGATCACGAGGTCAGGAGTTCGAGACCAGCCTGGTGAAGATGGTGAAATCCAGTTTCTACTAAAAATTAAAAAAAAAAAAAAATTAGCTGGGCGTGGTGGCGAGCACCTGTAATCTGAGCTACTTGGGAGGCTGAGGCAGGAGAATGGTTTGAACCCGGGAGGCAGAGGTTGCAGTGAGCCAAGATTGCACTACTGCACTCCAGCCTGGGCGACGGAGTAAGACTCTGTATCAAAAAAAAAGAAAAAAGAAAAAAGAAAAAGAACAAGAGTCCAAGGCCAGAAACAGATGATTCACCAGAGAAGAAAGCCAAATAACCAACAACAACACGTGGTAATAAAAAGTTCTACCTCTTAGTAATCAAAGAAATGCAAATTAAAATAACAACAAAGTATTGTTTCTATGACATCAAGTCTACAAAACTTAACCAACACAAAATGCCCAGTGAGGGTGAGCAACGGGGAGATAGGCACTTTCATGCACTGCTGATAGGAGCATTATTTTATATGTAATCTTTCAGAAACGCAATTTTCTAGAATGTTTCAAATTGGGAACAACCTTTAAACAGGGAATTCCACTTCTAAGAATTCTTCCTGAGGGAACAGGCAAAAGCAATTGCAAATAATTATGCACCTTCACGTTCGTCACAATCATATTTGTAATGGCAAAAATTTTTACATGACCTAAATGTCCAATTGGGGCTAGTTAAATGAATTTTGCTACTTTGCTCTGATAGACTAGAATCTATTCTGCCTTTTAGATTCATGTTGAGAATATCCATTCACATGGTTTAATAGTCCAAATCTACTGTCAAGTACCAAGGGCAGGTTACAAAACAGAACAAATAATATCATTTCAGTATAGTAAAGCAATGACCACAGTGTGCACTGAAAAGACACTGGGGGGATATGCCCAAACCATTCAGAATCGATTTCTGAGTGGCATTATTATCTTCTTTTTAACTTTCAAAAGTTTTACAATGAACGTGGTTTACTTTTATACATAAGGAAAAGAAACATGACATTTTATTTTTGTGCCAACTTTTTATCATCAAGTTTCCAAATACTCTTAACCTCAACAAAATTCTGGGAATTGTAAGTCAGTTGGAAGCTTTTCAGAAAACAACAGTTTGTGTGACCTGCATGCCTGTCAGGCCAATGCTCAGCATCCCCCTGATTGCTGAAGCCCATTTGCAGGGGAATTAATCACCGCCATATTGGGTTTCCTGAGCAGTGAAGACCCAGGGCTCCCACTGAGAGAGTGTGAACTCTGGGCTGGACGCTGGGAGGAACGTCCTAGGATGGTTTCCATTTTTAAAGTGAGGGAACTGAAGCACAGAGAGGTGAAGAAATTTGCCCCACATCACACAGCTTACAGGTGGAGGAGCTGGGATCCCAGCTCACACTCGTGGGCTGCTTTCCTTCCCCCAACACACTGTCATCTCGACTCAATGTGTGCAACCCTGCAAAGAGTTACCCTTTTAAGTTAAGTGTGGTCACACAACTTGCTTTGACCAACGGGATATCGGCAGAAGTGATGTGTCACTCCCAACAAAAGCTTTACAAGTGAATCAGTGCCTCACCCTGCCCTCTTTTCCCTTGTGCCACAAGAGCTGACAATGTTCCAGATAGGAGCTGCTTTGTCAGCTTAGGTCCTGGCCAACCTCAGAAGGGCATGTAGCGTAAGCAAAAAATATACCTTAGTTGCTTTACAACTCTGAGATTTGGGGGCTGTTTGTTTCTGCAGCACAACCTAGCTTATCTTAACTGTGCCATTGCCATTGAACAACACACTTAACTGAATTTCCAACAGTAAAGAAGGAGAGTAGAATAGCATGTACTTATGTGATTCTCCTCTTTTCTGAGAAAAGAAAATGCACAAGTCTCTTAGGAGCTGGCACTAAATTTCAGAATAATTGTTTTGCCTGAATCTTTAGACCAGAGACAGTAAGAAACATAATAAATTATTCACCTAAAAGAGAGTCTTTCTGTTCTTCAATATTCTAATCAAAAAGTAAAAATGATATTTCCTCCCTTGCAGAATTGGGATGAAGACGAGAGATGATGTGGGTAAATTTCCTAGCACCATGGCTGGGCTTAGCTGACCCTTGATTACGTGTCTCTGGGTTCTATCTGGTGACAAAGTAACCTGTCATGTTGGATGGGGAGGGTGGCTGCGCATAGATTATCAATTATACAATGACAGAAGTTTGCAAAAGCTGATTGTTTATAAAAGTAAGAGCAGATGAGAAGTTGTCACTAATATTACTCTCACTCACAATCTGATATGTTAACTTGACATAAAGGGGTATTGTTACAACTCTAGCGTTATGAACAACAAAGACGTGACGTCATCAACCAGGTGCATCCCCTTCAGAAGGAAGTGCCAAGGACCACAGCTTTTAAGAGATGGTTGAGCCCGCTATACTAGTGACCTGAGTTTCCTATAAATCTCCCACATTTACTTAATCCAGAACTGGAATTTACTGATTTGCTTGGAAGAAGTTGGTTGGTTTGTTTCCCGGAGTTCTGAAACAAAGACTATACAAGTCCTGGCAGATGGCAGAAAAGTCAGGACAGTCTCCATCAGGTCATTTTTATACAATAGAATTTCAGGGGGAAAATCAAATTAAAACATTCATCCAATTAGTAAAATATATGGGTGGAAATTATGTACCATTTTTTAATTTTTTCTGGCTTCCATGATCCCTTTGGAATTTAATTCATCCTCTTTGCCAGTGTCAAATCTATCAACTGAGATCCCAATGTCGAGGTTAATAATATTTCAACTCGAGAATTTGGGAGAATTGTGAAATTCATAAAAGAGATATTTGAAACTCTTTATAATTATGACAAGCATATCTAGATTTACCAGAACTGCCTATATTTTGAGATGAGAAAATGTAATCTTTAACAGATAAGTTAATTATCCCAACAGCCAGAGCACTGGCCAGGAAGTGAGAAAGTTTATGCCAGAGTCTTAGGTTACTGACATGTAACCACAGCCTTTTCCCCTTCCCCAGGCCTGCAAGAGGAACTCAGCAACCAGAGAAGTCTTGGGCTTAATTTTATTATCAGACAGTATTGTTCTTTTTGAATACGAATGTGCCCTGACTGAGGTAACAGTTGGGTTTTAAGTAGTCTAAAAACATAGGAAAAAATCACGTTTTAAAAAAGTATTGGCACAACATAGATTATCTTTTCAAGGTAAGGCTACCTGCTTGTAGGCTGAATGGACTCTTCCAGTGTCAAAGGCAGGGTGGTCCCATGACAAAAGGAAAGGGCAGACCTCAAATCCTCCCCCAAACCTGGGTGTCATTCCAAGTGCTGCCCCCGAAGGCTCCTCAAGACAAATGGCCTACCTCTGTGGTCAGTGTTTTATTGGCTTTATGAATGAATTATGGAAATAAGGAAGGGGAGATGTAACATGTGTCTCCCTGTAGAAAGTGATTAATAAGAATCTTTGTTAGACTTGCTTTTGATAACATTTTTCCCTATCTTTGACATTTTATCAGATCCACTTTAAGAATTAAAATCATTTCATGTTGGCTACTGTGGAGCTTTATTTTCATTTTCAGTTTTTGCCTCTTTTATGTGAAATTCTGAAGAGAAAGGGATACCGTTCTGTAAAATCACAAATTACTGAAATCTAAGGTGGTGCGCTTTTGAACTTTCCTGTATCATTTATCTAAATGTATTGAGAAATCTGTGTTAAAATTTAAAATGCAATCTATCAATTCATCTTTTTGTTTATTCAAAACATTTTATTGCACACCTGTTGTGAGACTCACTGTACTTGTCTTCAGAAACACCAGAAGGAACTACACGGAGGTGTTTTGTTTGGAGATTTCTTATCTTGCAGTTCCAAATTCCTCATTACTTCTTCCGTTCAAAAAGTTCTAAGCACCTCTTCACACTGTGTCCCCATCTTTTCTTTTCCATTTTGCTTTTGTCCCCAGCATCTCAACTGACCCCAGAGGCATCGGTGGTTAATATTCCTAATTAATATCTGTTAGCCAAGAATTGTCGACCTCCTTAAACCATCATCTATAAAGTACATTTATTGGGCTAATTTGTTTTACTTTCATTTAGGTGCACTGATGCAAATTAAAGACATTAACTAATCAGGCCTGAGAATAATTTATAAAGAAAAAGAAAGGGGTATGTCTTTTCCAACATAAAATACATGGAATTGCTACCAAAATGACCCAACTGAGCCCTACTGGTTTATTCAATAAGGGTCCTCTCAAATTCCATCTGTGAACATTTGGTCAGTCCTTTTATGGAGAAAAGACATTTCTCCCGGTTCATATTAATTTTTGTGCACATCTGTGCACTCACCTAATCCCTACCCGCATACCACTTCAATTAAAATTAACGGAAGTCAAATCCTTGAGTGGTTTTAATTGCAATATGTAGATTATAAATGGTGCCCATCTTCAACCACACAAAAATTATTTTTTCCTTGGCCTTTCTCTCAGGAATAATATTTAACTATAGAGCTCGTTATGATGGATGAATTTTCATTTATTGTGTTACTGCTTCGCATGATACTGGGAGACCTCACCAATGGGCAAAAGGCCAATCAAAATTAATGCAAAAGTACAATTAAGGAATATTTTAAAGAAATGCCTTTTCATTCTATTCAAGGGCATACAGTGATATGCATTGCCAGAAAGAGGATAATGTTGGGTCTGCTTTAATGAGGCAAGCGTAATTATGTGTCAGCTCTATAAATGATGCGGTAAATGGTTTTTTCTCTTAAGTATGTTAAACATTGTCCTTACATCTGGTTTACAATATTTGCAAAATACTCCTCTCATAGATTCCTCAAAGATATACTTGAAACCAGCCTGTTTCCAAATTATCTGTCATTTAAACCAGCAGAATATGATTGAATACTCAGTTTCATTTCCACGCACACCCTGCATATGCATTGCCATTTGCTAAACATTTTCAGCTTCACACTGCTCAACTAGTGATTCTTATCTGTACACTCAAATTAAAACAGTAGACAAAACCACCATTAAGGATTCAGCTTTTGTTCATTTTGGCCAAAGCAAAAATTTATTTATATCCACACCCCCTTAAAAGCAACAAGTAATGTACCCTTTGTCAATTAAAGAGCAGAATTGCAACTACACGCAATCAGTGTTTTTATCTTAGGGAAGCAATTACACTGCCTCAAACAATAAGCTATGATAAATAGAATCTGTCACCAAAACAGAAAATATCATTAAGAAAGAAAAAGTCAAAGATGACACCAAGAAATGTCAGCTAGGTTAATCACACTTAATTTGAAAAGACGACTATAACTTTAAGAACGCAGCTTAGCTGGAGTTGGAGCTTAGGTTTTTATTTTACTACTTTATAGCCTGCTTCACAACTACTTGGACAAATACAAAACAAGAATTACAGTGCCCCATAAGTTATTTTAATATCCTGTAGTGGTGCATACTTCCAATGAAATCCCAAGACTATGATTACGGTTCTGTGTTTGTGTGAAAATGTCAAGTTGTTTCGAGTGACTACATACTCTAAATTATATATAACTGTTACTTTATAGCTAATAGGCACTAAAATTACTTTAAAACAGAAATGTAAAGTTATATTTTCATCCTTTTTGACAGATAATAAAGCTTATTTATGAGATACAATTTTTCAAGCATTAAAACATCTCATGTTTACAAAAACATTAAAAATATTATTACTTGATATTTAAAGGAATGAAAAAAGCCAAACCATTAGGAAAATATTTGTCCAGCTCAGTGACTACTCCACTTTGTCAAACCGTTACAACTTCACTTATGAAAGTTACTAGTTTAAACACTTTTAAAATTAAAAATATTTGTAAGTTCAAATAGAGGTCAGTGATTTAAGATCTGTCTTGTTTCATAATCTGTTGGCAGGAACAAAATCCTTCCATATATATTTTAGGTGCAATGATGATATCTGATAGGTTGCATCTATTTTATTTAATCTGTATCTCCAGAAGTCATGTTAGTTAATTATCCAACCACTGAATCAGTGAGTGGAGTTAAATTATATTTGTTACTGCTCAGAAACAGAGTTTTGCATTTCTTCTTCTCCAGTGGGACTAGATTGCTTGATAATCCTGCAAATTTCTTCAGTCCATCCCTCTATCCATAACACCCTGCCAGAAGTGCTGAGGAGACCTGAAGAGAGTGAGTGAGTGAGTGAGTGAGTGAGTGAGTGAGTGAGTGAATTAGTATGTGGGTGAATGAGTGAATGAGTGGGTGAGTGAATGAATGAGTGAGTGAATGACTGGGTGAGTCAGTGGGTGAATGAGTGAGTGAATGAGTGAATGGGTGAGTGGGTGAGTGAGTGGGTGAGTGAATGAGAGAATGACTGGGTGGGTGAGTGAGTGGGTGAATGAGTGAGTGAGTGAGTGAATGAGTGGGTAAGTGGGTAAGTGAGTGAGTGAGTGAGTGAATGGGTGAGTGGGTGAATGAGTGGGTGAGTGAGTGAGTGAGTGAGTGAGTGAGTAAGTGGGTAGGTGAGTGAGTGAGTGAGTGAATGGGTGAGTGAGTGAATGAGTGGGTGAGTGAGTGAGTGAATGAGTGAATGAGTGAGTGAGTGGGTGAATGAGTGGGTGAGTGAGTGAGTGCATGAATG
>NC_045442.1:4538329-4562359 GCF_002776525.5 Piliocolobus tephrosceles | reverse complement strand
GTGGGTGAGTGAGTGAATGAGTGGGTGAGTGAGTGAATGAGTGGGTAAGTGGGTGAGTGAGTGAATGAGTTAATGGGTGAGTGGGTGAGTGAGTGGGTGAATAAGTGGGTGAGTAAATTAGTGGCTGGATGAATGAGTGGGTGGGTAGGTGAATGAGTGAGTAAATAAGTGGGCGAGTGGGTGATGATGAGTGAGTGGGTGAATGAGTGAGTGAGTGAATAAGTGAATAAGTGAGTGGTGAGTGGGTAGGTGAGTTAATTGGGTGGGTGGGTAGGTGAGTGAATGAGTGGCTGGATGGGTGAGTAGATGGGTGGGTGAGTGATTGGGTGAATGAGTGAGTACTTGGGTAGGTGGGTGAGTGGGTGAGGGAGTGAGTTAAAGGGTGGGTGGGTGGGTGAATGAGTGGGTGGGTGGATGACTGGATGAGTAAGTGGGCAGGTGAGTGGGTGAGCTAATGGGTGGGTTGGTGGGTGGGTGAGTTGGTGAGCTAATGGCTAGGTAGGTGGGTGACTGGGTAAGTGGGCAGGTGAGTTACCAGGTGGGTGGGTGGGTGACTGGGTGAGTTAATGGGTGGGTGGTTGTGTGAGTGAATGAGTGGTTGGGTGGGTGGATGAGTAACGTACGTACGGCACCTGCCCCTTGTCTGAGAGTCTTCATTTTATGGAGGAGGAAACAGAGAATGCCAAAATGCTCAGCCCACATCCCACAGCTGCTGGCCCTATGTTTTTCTCTTTGAAAGTGGTAAACAGTGTCGAAGACAGCAAGGAGTGGATGTTGGCCTTTTTTGAAGTTTCAGCCTGTAAGAGCTGTGCTGGAGAGCATCTATGCCCAGAGATGAGATGGGCCTGCTGGGGCTTTCTTCTGGGCCCACAGCCACCTTTCTGTGGCCAGGTCAGGTTGGTTGTGGCAAGGTACAGGCGGAGGGCATCCCGTTGATGAGCCAGGCATCAGCAGGCCACACCAGTGTTGGCGTTTCAGCAAATGAGGGCTGGCCAGGCCACCATGCTGGCTCCAGGGAGATGCTGAAAGTATGGAGTGGGCTGTGTCAATGGCCTTGTTCTGGGTACTCCATGAGGAGGGGACACTCCACAGCTCAGGGCACACCTACTGTGAGTCCAAAGCAAAATGCAGGGAGGGAAATATGACAACAAAGGACCCCTGGAAACATAATCCCTTCCAGAGGGACCTGAAAGGAAGCATTTCAAAGATACCCTGGATGGACACTAGGGGCTTCAGGCTGCTGGCCTACCATGCCCTCCCAGCACCACTGACTTCCTCAAGGGCATCCCCTCCTCCCCACAGAAGAAAGTCAAACCTCCTTCCCAGGAATATAAACACAGAGGCTGCGGAGTTGTCTCCTGGAAACAGTGGTGCCTGCACCGCGTCTGAGGGGCCCTGCTGCGAGAGCCCCCAGCTTCCTGTTTTTTGTTCCCTGAGGAAGCCTTGGCTCCTGCTCATCCCAGCTTCCCACCAGCTCCCTGCTAGAAAAGGCCCTTTGTGCTTTAGGGGCCAGAATTGGGTTCTCTTGCTTGTAACCAAATAATCCATAGCACCTGGTGGCACCGTCCTCTCGTTCCTGCTGGCCACAAGCTCGCCAATGACATGATGGCCCAGTCCTCTGTCTGGATTTCAGACCCAGCTACCCTGGGCTTCACTACCTGGAAGCCGTCCCGTGTCCTTTGCAAAGCCCAGGTCTGAAGGAATCCAGTATTGAAGGAACATGAGTCACACAATCTCCCTGCCCCACTGGTACTATGAGCACCACCACGTCCACATCCAAGCCCTGAACGCCCTCCAGGGTTCTTTCAGGTTGCAGGTTCCAGGCCTGTTTCACGCAGCTTCTGCCAATATGCTCTTTCTAGGAAGAGATGGGGTTCCTGTCCCGGGAAAGTTAATGCCTCTCCTCCAAGCCCTCAGTTAGCCAGAGGCCTGCCCAGGGCTCCCCCAGTGACTTTGCCACCAGGACAACATCCTCATGGCCACCCTGTCTGATCTGCCTTCATCTGCAGGCCCATGCCTTCCTTCTCAGGAAGGAGAGTGAAGCACAGCCCCTGAGAATTCCAGCCCGTGCCACCATCAGGGCAGCCCAAGGCTCCAGCACAAGAAGGTAGGTAGTCCATCCTGGGCATCAGCCATGTCCACCCAGCCACCAGGAATCTTGGCTCCGCTGCCCAGGGCAGGGAGTCAGATCTGAACTCCAGCACCATGGTCTCTGCAGGAGGCCCAGCGGGAGCCTAGTGAGCAGCTAAACCGAGGACAAAATGTTTAGCTGTGTTTTAAAAGACTAATCTCTGATCACACCCCACAGACTTTGTTCCTCCTCCCGAGCCATCATTAACTATTAATCCAGCTCACGGGCAGGGGAAGGGAAACCCATCTCTTCTGTTTAAAGGAGGAAAAAATCACAGCATTACAGGATTGTGAAACAAAATGTGTTAGGAAGATATAAACACTGTCAAATCTATTTCAAAGTTCACTTACATAGGAGTGCAGGTGTGCGTGTGTTTACGCATCCGTCCCTGTATACAGGGGTATGTGTGTTTATGCATGTGTCCCCGTGTACAGGAGTGTGCGTGTTTATACATGCATCCCTGTGTACAGGGGTGTGCTTTTGTATGCATGTGTCCCCATGTACAGTGCTGTGTGTTTATGCATGTGTCCCTGTGTACAGGGGTGTGCCTGTGTATGCATGTGCATGTGTCCCTGTGTGCAGGTGTGTGTGTGTTTATGCATGTGTCCCATTGTACAGGGATGCATGTATGTGTTTATGCATGCATCCCCATCTACAGTTGTGTGTGTGTGTTTATGCATGCATCCCCGTGTACAGTTGTGTGTGTGTGTGTATGCATGCATCCCCGTGTACAGGTGTGTGTGTTTATGCATGTATCGCCGTGTACGATGTGTGTGTGTTTATGCATGCATCCCTGTGTACAGGTGTGTGTGTGTGTTTATGCATGCATCCCCATGTACATGTGTGTTTATGCATGCATCCCCATGTACATGTGTGTGTGTTTATGCATGTATCCCCGTGTACAAGGGTGTGTGTGTTTATGCATGTGTCCCCATGTACAGGTGTGTGTGTTTATGCATGTGTCCCCGTGTACAGGGGTGTGTGTGTTTATGCATGTGTCCACATGTACAGGTGTGTGTGTGTTTATCTGTGTTTATGGGGGTGCGAATGGGTTGTGAGTGTTTATGCATGTGACCACATGCACAGGTATGGGTAGCTGGGAGCACTCCTGAGCCAGTAAGATTTGCAACAGTTGCTAAGGAATTCTTTACCTTGATGTTGATTTAATACCAGATGAACCTGAGAAGGCAGAGAAATTTACTTGTTGGGTTAATACAAGAATATGTTTAATCTGTAATGGCAGATGTAACAATTTCATTATTTTTCTCAGGAGTTATTATGAAATATCCTATTGTTTATTGACTAGATCAAATGAGAAGATGATGGATATATGCTGTTAGCCAAGGTGAAATATGGTATAATACAACCAAGTGTCTTTTTAGAATTTAGGCAAATAAATGTGCAAATCCATGCCACAAGATAGAGATGATACAATATTCAAAACCAGGGTCACTAAACGCTTCCACTTCACATGAGAAACAAGTAGAGTTGAAATCTTTGTACTGCTCTTGTTTCAGCATCTTGAGAGGCACGAAGTCGACTCTTCTCCTGGTCCTAGATGTTTGTGGTGGTGTTTGCCCAGTAAGTTTTCCCATCAGCCCTTCTTCTGAGGACAAAGCCCTTATTTGTGTGGGGTCCATTCCATGGGGCACCAGTAGGGCTGACCCTTTCTCCCCAGTGGCAGGGCCTCTGACCCAGGCCCAGCCGTCAGAGTTCCACATTGCCCAACCACGTAACTGGTCCTGCCATAGTCACAGCCCCCGAGCCAGGCTGGCCACAGTTGTCTCTAAGACCTAAGATCTCCTTTCACTAAGATCACCACCCTTTGATCACGGTGCAAGTGGCCATGTTTTCTGTAACATGGGGAGAACCTGCCTGCAAATGAAGCCAACATAGAAGAAAACAGAACCCAGAGATGAAAAAGACAGATCAGATAGACTTCTGATGACATAGGTTAAACCTCTGATCCAGCCAATTCCTTGGCCAAACCTACTAAATGCCTGCTTTGGTGTAAGGAGTTATAGCTGGGAACTCAGTCACTTGCAACCAAGAGGATACTGACTAAATATTGCCCTGTGTCAGTGTTTCTTTCTCTCACTCATTATTTCATTATTCCACACATTCTTCAGTGACCCAATAGTTAATTCACCTGCTTTTTAAAAACTGCTAGCTTGATTTATGGCAATAATCACCAAAACAAACAAACAAACAAACAAACATAGTTCTTTCTTAGGCAGGGTAGAGAAAAGCTCAGATTAGTGAACTATAAATAACAAAAGGTGTTACCTTTCATGACAGCTTACCAAATTTATTTCATAAAATTTTGAAATTAAAAGTAAATCATATCTTAACAGAACAATCACTAACTATGAGTCAAGAATGATTTAAGCAGAGAACTTGTGCAGAACTGAGCTTGAGGAGTGTGTGTGTTTGGAGTATGTCCACTTTTAGGTGATGGAAACATAACTGAACCAGAGAATCCAAATTTGGGGAGCTGCAGGGATCCCAGAATCCCCTCTCTACCTGTTCCCCATCAGGAAGCGGAAGTGATGGAACTTGTCCCAGGTTGTGAAGCACGTTAAATTCTGTCAGTCATTCTCCGAGAAGTACAGTCAGCAGCTGCAGTAGACAAAGAGTTGGCTGCGAGGAAGAAATTGGCAGAAGACATCCCAGACAGCAAGACCTTCAGAAGACAGAGCGTCAGGGTTTGCCAGAGTGCAGGATGCCATCAGAGAGACACTGAGGAATCCGAAAATGCAGGGCAGAGAAACCAGAACGGTTCAGAGTTTGAGAGTAAGACTAAGAAGATAGGTGGGTTAAGTTTATCCTAAACCATCCACCCCAAACACACGAAGATTTTCCCCAGGACTGCCGGGTACTCAGTGCCCATAAGTCAAAAGTAGATGGGGAAATGGATGGTTGCCAATCCAATATTTGACTTAACAACTAATTCAAAACTGGGAAACACTGGCTGAGGTTAGAGAAAGAAATAATACGTTATTGATTGAAGTGCTAGGCAGGAGACTGGAACCATGCAAGAATTTTAGGAGTGAACTTTTGTAAGTGACTAAATCACTTTTGCTAAATGGATTCCTAAATGACACCCTTAGAGGGTGGATGGGAAGCTCATTCTACATGTTAGAACTGATTTTTCCTTTTGAGAAAATTAAACTTGGAAACCACAGAGAGAAGGGCCAGAAGGATTGAGGGAAGTTTGTAAGTGTCTGACTGTGGGTTGAGCTGCCGAGCTTGGACTTGGAACTCAGGGTTGGAAGGAAGGAGAACAGCATATGAGGCTGAGGGGGGAACAAATCCACAAGTTATTTTTAATAGACGTCTTTTGACTACATACTCACTGTAGAAGAAATCTATATTCTTCATGGGCTTGAAGACATTGTGGGAGCAGCCTCGGACTTTTCTTAATAAATTGTTCTTACTTCTATGAAAAATATTCCTGTAACACATGGCAGGCATCCCTCCAGTTTACTCCTCAGTGACTTTCTTGAGTCTGCCATGCAGCTCACTTTGCTCTGGGTTACATAAGCCCAGTGGCTTTGTCCTGTTCTCAGGCGTCCTGCTCTCCAAACACACCTTCCGTTTTCTTGTGTCCCCCTGCACCTGCTACCCTGAGCCCAACCCTCTTGCCTCTCCTGCTGCTCTAATCTACACAGAGCCCCAAGTCATGGCCAGCAAGGTGGGGAGATGCTTATGGTTCCCTCACTTGCCGCTCCTATAGAGGAGCTGGCAGTGGCTCCGCAGCACAGCCACTCTAGTGGCTGGGACCATTCTCCACTCCACTTGCTCAGGGGTTGGGATTCCTGACCTTCTGCTCCATGCTGAAGATCCCAGCCTGGCTCCTATCCCTGAAACCAGGAAAGGTTTGAGTTTTGTGCTCAAGGCCCCTCTCCCTATCCCTAACTTCCCTGAAAACTGTGCCCGGATGCCAGTTCTTCCTTGGTGCACCCTCCTGAGGCCAGGTGAGTACCCTCAGATGGCCAGAGGGAAAGTGGAGAACTTCCCGGATGGTTTTGTGTACTTAGGAAGCCATCCCTGCAGCCGCAGTCGGCCCCACAGTCCTTCCCATTGTTGCGGACACAGTCACCTATAACCAGTCTCTACGTAGGGCCTCAGGCACTGCTGGGCCTTTTCCTCTGCATACAGGCCCTCTCCCTGTACACACAGCTTCAGCACCATCTTCCCTTGAACTTAGTTCTTTTCATTAGGATATGAGTTCTCAGATTTAATAAAAGCCAAAAATTGATGAAAAAGAATTCGGTTGGCCGATTAAAAAAGGTTAAACATTTGTAAAGAGTCCTTTTTATTCAAACCACTTCTCTAAACATCCTTGAAAAGGAAACCAATGTCTTTGACCAGGTACAGCTCCATCCAATCTCACCAGAAACCAACAGGCCAAGATACAAGCAGTGAATCCTTATCTGAGAAGGCTTTTAGGTGCACAACCAGGTGCATTCTCTTAGCCGACCATGCTGCGGCTGTATTTGCCATGGAAGTCTGTGCACTGGTTCCTCTCGATGGCTCCCACATCCTGAGCTGTCAACCTTAGTCCTACCAGCGCGGCTTCTACCTTGTCTCCAGTGGGTTGGCCTGAGCTCTTCCACTCCACTTCATCTGTCCTGATACATCAGCTCTGAATGCAGACTAAAAGAAGACAGGTTCCTGATGAAATAAAAAATGGTGTCAGCACTCATATAGAGCTTAAATGCAGGCCTTTCAGTAAATTTTAAAGATGTATGAATAAAGGCATTCCCAGCAAATCTTGGGCACTTCATCAATCATATGGAAAGCTTTTAAAATAAAGTTGCTAATATCTTAAGATGAGTGAACAGAAACAGTACTAGTGAGAGACGTTGTTTTTACAACTTTAAAAGCTGATCAAGTCAGCCAAAAACACAGCCCTTCATTCAAGAGCCTTCGACAGGTAGGACTCGGGGCATCTGCATCTTCTTCATACTTTTCTATACTTTGGAAATTTACCGTGAGAAGCATGAATTTTCTTTGTCAACAACAACAACAAAAACCTAAAATTTCAAAGTTGGTATAAGTTATAAAATACCAACAAAGCTAAGAGTCACTCAATTTGAAAGAAAACTTCCAGCAATATTTAGGTGGTGATATATATCCACAATGTGATTTCCAGGATAACAGTTATTTTATTTGCTTATACAATTTGTAAAGTTTAGGGGAAAAGAAAACATTTATCTCTACATATTGCACTTGCTCAAAAAATGCAATAGCTTATCTCTAGAAATAGCGTGTTTCTTGTGTCATTTTGGCATGCAATTGCTCCATATTTAAAAATGTTGACTGCAATCATAAAGCGTAGTGTTTAAAATTCAGTTCAACTCACACCTTGTCCTTGCAGAAGGTAGTTATTTGTCTCTGTCCTCTGATGGACCACACGGTATGATGCTCAAAACATGGGGAGTAAGAAAGAAGGAAAGCATGCAAGTCATCACAAATGAATCCAACTTTATTTCATCAATTAAATAGAGTGGGTGCTAAATATCATATTTGATTCAGAAATAAAGAATATGTAACTCAAAACACAAGCATCCAATGCACAGCTGCATCATATAATGACATGGTTTTATATGAGAAATTATCAAGTCTTGCAAAAGTTAAAAGCATGCATTTCCTGAGCCCTAGAGGCCTGCAGCTAGTGGAAGACTGCTGTGACAGAGCGCCGCCCTTGTGGCTGGCAGTTCACAGAGGGTTTTGAAAGCGATTGGCTCACATGGCTGAACTGTGACTTTAGATCACCAGTGACATTCTAGCGACATCACTGGTGACATTCTAAAATGCAGTGGTTGTACTGATTCTCGTAACATTTATGAAATAAGACAACAGACCCCAGGGAGTACATCCAGTCTGGAAGTTTTATCATGACCCACTCTTTGCTCCAATAGGGTGAAATAATATTTCCAAAGATTATTAAGGATATTATTACATCCTTTAACACACACACACATGCATACACATATCTGTAATATTAAGAATATTCCCACAGCATATTAAGGATATTAAGGAAATGAAATGAAACGCATAATAATGAAGCTGATTTCTCAGTTTGAGGGAAATATTTAAGGTGATACAGCCACTGATGAGTGCCTCCAGCAGTCAGCTTTTGGACTGAGGCTTCCAGAGGCAGCCAGGTAGGTAGTGCCCCTGCAGACCCCCATCAGCCTGGTCTCCCTCTACTCCTGCCCCTGCCAGGGATGCAGGAAGAGCCACATTCCCAAGAGTGCTGGGAATATGTGCCTGATGGGTTGGAGACAGAGCTGGAAGCCAGGGAGGCCATGAACTTGAATATTCTGCCCAAGCCAAAAGGAAGTGGAAATGAGAGGATGGGAAATATGAGTCCAGAGCACTGGGCTTTCCAGAGGCAGTCAGAGGAGAGGGTTTCTCAGAGATGCTTCTACCTACGAGCTCCATGCGCCTTCCCAAGGGAACAGCGTGGTGGCTCACCATGACGTGGTCAGCCACTCTGGGTTACCAGGCCACCCACTTGTGCCCCTCAGGCTTCCAGGCTGGGCTAAAAGGTGACCTCTGAATGCCCCCAGGGTCACACTGTTTACAGCCTGAGATGCCCTGTAAATTGGAGAGACCCTGGTGCTCCCTCTGGCCACATCAGGTGGGCCCTGTGATGCTCCTGGAATCTCCAACCTGAGGTCAGGTGAGTCCTGGGATTCCGCCTCTCTGATGAGCTCAGGGTGGAACTAAAATTGCTGGCTGTACTTTAAAGACTAGAAGTCTGGAAACCACGGGACTTTTGAGAAAGCCTAGTGCTTACGTAGGAACTGTTAGGGGTTCTTCCTTTGGGGGTATGTGTGTGTGTTTTCACATTAAATATGTTGTTTAATGAATAATCTTATAGGGAACAATTACCAGGGTCTAACATGCCACATGCCCTGTTCTGTAGACTGGTAGGAATTTGCCTCAAAGATACAGAATTTAAGTTCATTAATTCTAAACCTAGATTCTCTTTACAAAGGACAGTAAAATACCTATGCCAAAAATCATCAGTATTTGGTAACTATTAACTGTGGTGACAAGTGATAATGGGGGGTTAACACTTAGCTTGGAGCCCGTTCATATATGCTAATATAAATTATCTGGGTCCTGAGCCTAGCAGGACAGACTTACTAGCAAGGCAGTGAGATCAGCAGCAACTGTTTGAGACCATTTACTCTGTATGCAATTCACACTTGTCACCACCACGGCCAGTCACAAGGAACATTCAGGCAAGTACTTCTCTTAAGGTCACCTCATTAGTCAAAAGGCCATCTGAGCTACCGGAGGAGAGAGGGTCTGTGGAGAGCTGCCAGCATCTCTGGGAGGGCCATGAGGAGTAGCTATTCATTTTCAAATGAAAACTTTTTCGGTTCAGAAGCAAGCTAAGATGCAGGAGAAAATCATTTAAAGGAGCTCAGTTGCACAAAGTCATCTACAAAGGAAAGTGTGAGCTGAACCGCCCAGTTTCAAAGCTGAACATCGGTGACTGTATGCAACTTCCCAAATTAAGAATTTCTAGAGCAAAACGTTAGGCACGAGCAATCTCTAAAAGTTTAAATTCACGTGGCATGGTTTTTCAAAATTGAAAATGAAACCAGCGGCTGTGCTCCCGGCGACGGCCTGCTCTTGACGAGCACAGTGCGGATGCAGGGGCTTTCGAGGTGGAGGAAAGGGGGATGCGTTGCTCCACTCCCTGAAAAATACCAGAAACAGAGGGGAACCCATTCCACAACGACCAGAGAACAAGTCATGGGAGACAATTTGATTGTGTCTCCCTGATAGAATTTCAAGATTCACCAACGCTGACTGCAATACACATATTCTAGTAAAAGTTTAACAAAGCATTTGACAATAAGATCTATTAGATCGCAGAATGGACTTCCAAAGGAAGTTGTGGGAGGAAAGTTCCCCTAGGGAACTTTCAAGTCAAACAAGACAACCCATTTGAGGAAGCGTATTGCAGAAGACAATTTTTCTTTTTCCTCCAGATTCCTTGATTTAACCGGACCACTTAACACTTCTTGTGTAAAAATATAAGCACCTTTGAAACAAATCCCTTTTCCAAAGAAAAGCATAGGCACAAGTGTGGGTTTACTGTGCTACTTTTTCTTTTTAAAATTCTTAACCTAGAGAAAGTGGGATCCTCCGGGGGACCCCATAGAGAGCCAGAGAGCAGCCAGCCATGCCCAAGGAAGGCAGAGGGCAAATGACCGGCGACCAACGCTTAAGGACACGGGCATCTCTGTGAGCAACAAAGGAAAATGGGTGTTGGGCCGCACACACACTGCCTTCTACAACCTGCTCCATGGCCAACCCACATGTGGGAGGGTATCCAGTGACATTTCTTATCAATAGAGGAAAAAGAATCATCTACACAGCTTGACAATTCAAGCAATGGGCACACGACACAGTTTGCAACCCAGGTCCCTGTGTGTCCAGTATGATAAAGTACATAAAAGTGTGCCATTTCCTATCATTTCTTATCTTTAACTAGCCATACAAATATTGATAAGCCAGGAAATTCCAAAATGGTGCTGGTCTAGTATATAAACACTAATTGCTTTCCTCATTGCACTGTACCATTTTTGAGAGGAAAAACGTGGAATTTTTTAAACCTTGATAGAAAATATATGCAGAATTTGTTTTCCAATGAACGCCTAATAAGGCTACCTCTTAAGTCTAGATATGTAAAAAATTGCCCTTTTCACAGCTGATAAAATACAAATTAATCCTTAGAGGATTTAATATGTGCCTATTTATTACTTTCAAATCTGAACGTACCATAGCAATTAATATGGCTTCTATTAGCCTGTGAGAAAATCAGTAACTGCCTTTGAAACAGGAAATAAATGCAAAGTTGACCCTGTTTTAAATGCCTTCTACCTTGTGTGTGTGCATGTGTGCAAGTGTTTACTTTCAGATGTGCTACCAGAGGTGTGATTTGATGCCCTTCACAAGATCACAATTGCCAAAGCGCCTCTGTAGTTATAACATTGCTTCTAGAATCAATTTGAGTTCCACAAGCTTTAAATTGCAGTGTCTTCGGGGTATGAAATAATGTTGTTTGTATGCAACTGCAAGTTCAGTTTATTATGAGAAGTGAAAACATTTTAAAAATTAAAGAAACATTTTTCTTTGTGTTCACAGTTCATTGTGTTAGTTTAACCCCCACACTTAACCTCCACAGTTCATTTTATAAATTCTCCTTTCATGTATTTTTGCATGCATGCAGACTTAACCCTTGGTTACCAAGGTCTTTTTTAGCGTGCCAGGTAAAATGAAGGCTTTTGAGAGCAAATATATGGTTCTCCCATCTGCTGGGAGTGTGTACTTGGTAGACTGCAGAACTATGTAATTACATTTGCAGAAATTTGAGTATTTCTCACTTCTTAACCCTCCCTTCTAAGAAGGCCAATCATGTCTATTTTTACCTTCATTTATTTAACATATGTATTTCTGTTTTCCCAATTGGATTCAAAGCATTTCAGGCCATAACAACTTATAACCTAAGCCATACTGAAGTTTATTTAAATCTGTGTATTTTTTTTTTAATCCATTTATGTTTCTCACTGTTGATACTGAGCAGTTTTCAAAATAAGCCCTTTTCTTCATCTTCTACCCACAATTTTAATCTCAAACTAAAAGGGTCATTTAATTTTCTGCTTCAAACATCAACCCTCCCAATTACCACAGTACTTCTTCTTTAAGTACATGACAATCGGGCAGGTTTTATTCACATTTTTTAAGAAGGGATGTCTGTTTGATATTCTGCCTTTGTGTATTCATCGGCAAAAGTCTATATAATTTCCCATAATGGTCTTGGTTTATTTACAATTTCAGCAGTCGTATTTGTTTAGGCTAAAAGAACGCCTCTGTGGGGTTAAGGAGAGCAGCCCTCTTTGCTCTGAGAATTATGTCACCTCCCTCTGTCCCATTTCAGCCCATGGAGTTCTTTTGACAGACAGCACGAACAAATCTGCATAAGGAAAAGTAAGTGACAGCTGGGGTCAGGCTCTCTCTGTTTAATGACACTGCCAGTTACACATTTTGAATTGTTTAAATATGAGTCTACAGCTTCCACAATCATCATTTCACTGGATCCACTTTTCATACCCAACAGCCAGGAAACTGACACGTAATTACACACTTGCTGATGGTATCGCGGTGCCGATAATTAAAACTGCCACCCGAGGATTGCGATTGCTAGTCTACAGCTGGGATGTTGTCAGGAGGCAGCAACTCCAGCAGCTTTTAACGCCATCTCCTTACAGGTGGACCTGGAGTCCCAGCACCCGAGGAACCGGCCAGCCTCCGCACATCATTCGCAACGTCTCGCACAAATGAAGAAAATCTATTAACAATCCAATAAGTGAAATACAAACACGGTGACCCAGGGGTTAAACTGTCTGCTTGGACGCAGGAGTCGGATCCGTTAGCTATTGTTCTTTTTTCTCCCTTTTGCTGTATTTACCGAAAAGATCGCCAAACGGTCTCCCACCTCTGAGTACAGCTTCAAGTTTTCACGGGTGAGGCTGGAGATGGTGCGAAGGAGGGGTAGCTCAGTGCCTGCGAGTTCATTCCTGTATCTGAATAAAGAAATAAGGGAGACCCTGGGAAAAAAACAAAAACAAAAACAAAAACAAAACCTCTAAACTCTTACTAGCTTGTTAACTAAGAAGAGATTTAATTTCTTGGGAGGAAATGAGATCGAAGTAGAAGAAGACTGGGGTGGGGGATGAATTCTGACCTCCCCCGAGTTCAGAATAATCCTCATGCATTTGCCCAAGAAAGGGATCGTGCTGACTGCATGATGTCTGTTGGCTTCTGACACCCCATTTCTCCTTCATCCGTGCAAGGACACACAGAGAGGGCAGAAGTGTGAATAGTTGCTAAAATAATCTAAATAGGACAGACAGGGAATGCAAAAAAGACAGGAGCCACCGTGAGTAGGCAAGAGCTGTGGATTTATGAATGCAAAACATTAAAATATTAGAAACAGGTAACTGGAAAAGTTAAAGCTGCCATAGACAAGTGATAATCCAAATTTTAATAGGCCCCGACAGCATGACAGAGGCAGCTTTGCCCAGAAAGAACTATATTTATTCAATTCAAAAATGAGCAATGTATTCATTGCATTAGGCCCACACTTTATCATCAGCGTGGGTCTAGGTGTCGTGCATGGACGGCCTGCCTTCCTAAATAACCTCCTAGTGCGTCTGCATTGGGAAAATGAAGACAGAACTTCCACCCCTCACTGAACTGAGCACAGGGGTAACCACCACAGGACAGGATTCAATCTGTCTCATATACAGGGACAGGTTTTCCTGATGCCCTCTGCTAGGCTGACCCACTGTCCAGGCTTGCTGGGACTAAGGGGTTCCTGAGATTTAGGACATTCAGTAGCACAACAGAAAGTCACACAGGACAAGTTGGCCCCTCCCACCCATTCCACTCCCATAATATTAAAAAGAAAGTTGAATTCATTTTCTTTGACCTTCAAGAAACCCTGATACAGAATTAGAGAATTACAAATTTAGGGCTTACACAGACGGGCACCTTCATCCCAAAAGCAGCAGACGTGTGCTGGGTGAGGGTGAACATACGGCATTTTCTAAAAGCTCTCATTTTAATCTACTGTGATTTAAAACATTTTAATATTCAAGTCACAAAGATAGTTATGCAATGGAAAACAAACTTGCATGAACTTTTAGGAAGAAACATGTTTTCAGTTTTCAGAGGATGTTTGCTCTTTGGGCTCGTAGCCAGCCAGGGTGCAGTCCACACCTGAAGCATATTTATGGTTGCACTGAAGCAGAGCTGATCCACTGTATTTTGTCTGTCCACAAGCCATAAAAAAAAGGACTTGTCCAAGGACACCTTGAAATTCATCTCCCAGTGTTCTTCCCTGCTTCTTTCTCTCCAGGTCCCTAACATCTGCTAGGATTTCTAAGGGAAGGCAGCCTACTATGGGGGTGCACGCTCTGCCCTCCCCTGCTCCGCGGCCCCAGCAGGCCTCACTGGTCTTGTCTATAAGTGGTGATAGTATCAACATCCATAAAGGCTACCAGGAGGATTAATGTCATCTCACCAATGTGGAGTGTGTTGGCTGTGCTTGCTGCTATCAGGTGAACAGCTATCAGGTGATGGTTTGGTGGTTAAAGAGGAAACAGTGATGGAGTTATTTTATACACACATTTCACAGATCTTAAATGCTTTATCGGTTATGATTTTCATAGAACTCTCATTAAATTTTCATAATTGGTATGTTCTTAAACTAAGTGCACTGGAACAGTCTCATTGGTCAGTTCTCAGATGACACTCAATAGTGCACATACCTTGCCTCAGATATCTTCCTAGTATTTGTGTGTTGTTTACATTTATCATATGTATATTAGTTATAGTTGGGCTGTATTCTCTCCCCAACTCCCAAAATGGATCAATGGCTCAAAAGTAAAACAATTTTAATATTGATTATTTTTAATATTGAATACTTATATATTTTAAGAAATCTTTTAATTTTTAAATGTTAATAAAATACTCCAACATAATAAATATTAATAATGAGCTGGGCACGGTGGCTCACGCCTGTAATCCCAGCACTTTGGGAGGCCAAGGTGGGTGGATCACCTGAGGTCAGAAGTTCGAGACCAGTCTGACCAAAATGGTGAAACCCCATCTCTACTAAAAATGCAAAAATTAGCCAGGCGTGGTGGTGTGTGCCTATAATCCCAGCTACTTGGGAGGCTGAGGCAGGGGAATCGCTTGAACTCAGGAGGCGGAGGTTGCAGTGAGCCAAGATAGTGCCATTGCACTCCAGTCTGGGTGGCAAGAGTGAAACTCAGTCTCAAAAAAAATAATAAATATTAATAACTAAGACTCCAATAAGAACATACATTTGAAAAATGAATTTTGACAGGTGACAATCTCTACAAGCATCCCTTCCCCCCCAAAAAATCAAGAGCTACTAGGAAGTAAGATAGGAACTATGTGAGAATTTGTTTTTATTAACCAGCCAATCTGCATATCACTGGTATCCAGCAACTGCAGTGAAACTTGTTCAATGAATTTCATGGAAGCATCAGTGGAGGAGAAACCCAAATGATAGCGACAGCCTTCAGAAGGACAACTTTCACGGCAGACACAGATCAAGTCACACTCTTGCCAAGAAACTTATAAAGCTGGTCACCAGTGAATGACAGAGATGATGGTCAGGGAATTAGAATAAAAAGCTATTGGAAAAAGCCCCTTATGATGTCACATGATATCAGTGGCGATTGTTGTCACATGAACATCCTAGCAGGTCTTTGGATGCAGTACATTGATCCAAGTCTTGTACTACACAGAGCCCAGACTGACTCTGGAATCACCTGGACCAGCTACAAGATGGATGAGCATGATCACAGCCTGCCGTCCATGGCCCATGGTTGGGGGACATCTTGAGCAGCTATGCTGCAAGAAAGAGTTTTCACAATTATTGAATAATCATCCTGTGAGCAATGACATGGACTAAAAAACAAAAGACAGAAATCAGCCTTGTTGGGGCAAACAGATCACATCTGGAACCTGATTTACATGTGGGGTTTTTGCTAATAGGGAATTGGGGGCCTCTGGTCTTGATTCAGGATTGATGAAAATAATAAAAATTGTGAATATTACCAAATCACAGAAGCAAATTGTGCAACTTACAGTGTGCTGGGCAAATAAATGCAGAGCTGGGTTATTTTCCCACACTGGGCAGCAAGGTCCTCACTGGGTTTGAGGTTTAGACATGAAGGATGAAACAAAAACTTGCCTTCATGGCACTAAAATGCCATTCATCACCGTGGTCTGAAATTTATTTGCTTATTTATTACTTAAAAAAATATTTTTAGAGTCAGGGTTTTGCTCTGTCACCCAGGCTACAATGCAGTGGTGCAATCATAGCTCACTGCAGCCTCAAACTCCTGGGCTCGAGCGATCCTTCCACTTCAGCCTTCCAAGCAGCTGGGACTACAGGTGTGCACCACTGCACCTGGCTAATTTATTTTATCTTTTATAGATACAGAGTCCCTCTATGTTGCTCAATCTGGTCTCAAACTCCTGGGCTCAAGCAATCCTGCCGCCTTAGCTTTCAAAGTGCTGGGACTCCAGACATGAACCGCCACCCTCGGATGTTGCCTGCATTTAGAAGGTGTGTGTAAGTGACCTTTCCTAGGGATATATTTGGTATTTTGAATAGTCTGACCTATCCCTTTAGGACTAAAATACAACATGTTTGATGCTGAGAAAAAAAATGTTAAAAATTTCTCAGTAAGACCAAACTGTAGGATGCACAGCTTATCTCCCAGAAGTTTGAGTCTTTCCAAACACTCAATGCTTTATTGCACTGTGAATAAAATAATGATATATTTTAGGGGGAAATATTTTAAATCCACATTTAAGTAGAGACACCAAGCACACAGAATACTATTCAAATCCAAATGCAACCAAATCGAGTCACCGTTTTCCCAAACTGGAACATTCAGACTTCTCCTATAGGGAGGCACAGCCCCATCTACCCAGCATCCAGGGGACCCAGGAATCCTGGGAGGCACCTTCCTGCCGTTGTCAAATCCACATTCAATCTGCTGACAGGATCTGTGACCAATGTCATCGAAGCCGCCGGACAATGGGTGCAGACTGAGGTGTTCATTCCACCCAATCCCAACCAGGAACGACACCCACGGCCTTCCCAGCAGCCATCACTGCAGGTTGGGATTTTCTAATTTAGGATTTGTAAAAGATGAGAAAAGAAATAGCATGAAGGTTAACATTACAAAAGATGTAACTCTCTGTAAACCAAGGTACATCATGTCGTCCTCACTAATGCATACGTAGTAAGAGTTCTTATTAAAAAGGAAACATACGCTTTAAAAATTAAATTGAGACGTATTATTTTCATTCACCAAATTCCCAGTCCCTTCCTATTATACTTTGAATTGGGACAATTCTATGCTCTGAAAATCTGGGCATTTCTGAGTCTTAAACAATCAAAAAGCAAAGACGGGCCCCAGTGCCCACATTTAAGTCATTCTCTAGATGCGGCTGAGCAAAAACTACACATGTGACTGCGCATTTGTGAATTTTATGGGCTTTTTCTCTTTGAATCTGGCAGTCAAAGTAGCCATCCAGCCAAAGACAAGATCTACAGGGAAAAGAGATACATGTGCATAAGAACAGGAAGTCAGAATAAAGCCATTAATATCTGAATCCGATGCGCTGTGGGATCGTTCTGTTACGCGACACTAGTGCTCTCCCGCCACGGAGTCCCGTGGAGCCGGATGCGTCCTGGCCTTCAGAGGTGCTCAGGCTGCCACCGGGGTTAGCACTGGGAAAAATTAAACCACAGCAACCCCGCCCGGTGCAGGACAGCAAGCAGTGAGAAGGGGGCAGATCTGAGGCCTTTCCATCTTCAACTGTCCCCATGCTTAAGGGCAGATGGTGGATTCTGGCCTTTCTCTCCTGCTGGGGTACAGGTGTCTGTGCAAAGGGATGGACACATGCACTGAGCTCTTGGAGACTTCATTTCCATTAAATTCTGAGTGGGAGTCTCTGGCCTAGAAGTGAGGTGCTGTTCCCACCCAGGTCCCCTCACGGGCTCTTTCCTTTGGTGATCTAGCACTTCTTTCCAGGCTCTTCTGGTACACTCAACCTTCCCACCAGGTCCTGCAGGGGTTGGGGAACCGCACGGAGGGAGCACAGGAAGGCTGGCCATGGGAGGGAGAGAAGCTCGGACACTGAGCCACCTACACACCTTTGCCCATTAGATCTGTCCGTGGAGAAGCAGTGCTGAGAGGGAGCCAGAGGCTGCAGGTGACAAGATGGCCAGGGGCCCCAGGCGTCGGCGATGGACCAGAGGCCATTGGTCTATGGTGTCAGGGCAAAGGCTTGGGCTGCAGTGGAAAGCAGAGGCCGCTGAAGGCTGCCAGAAAGAGCTGGCGGCATGCCTGAAGGCAGTCCTTGCCCACATCGGGCTGGGCTGGGCTCTGGGGAACCCACTAGCAGCATTGGGTCACAAGGTGGAGAGAGAAGGAGCACTGTCTCTAGAGCTCCTAATCCACGGGGACTACGATACTCTCCAAGTGACCCCATGTGGGCCAGTGGGCAAGGAACCAGCGGCCCCACTAGAAGCACTGCCATGGATGTCTCAGCCACGCGGCAGGTCCAAGCAGCACTTCTATGCCATCCGAAATGCTTTCCATGTGAAGTCAGGTTGTGCCGTCCAGAACGGGGGAATTCAGAGCAGCAGGGAGTTTCCTCAGCTCCGTTCACCAACTTCTAACGTGTTGCCACGATTGTGCCATCATTCGAAGGTTGGCAAGTCACTTCAATGTGTGTCACCCAAGGGCAAGACAGGCACTTGTTTGTAAAGGAACAGACTTTCTGGGGTTATATCTCCATGTATCAAATAGCCTAGCTGTTGTTTCTCTTCGCTTTCGGAGCACGTGGCTTTGGTTTCAATGCGTGTTGTGGAGCTGTGAATGGAGCTTTCTAAGATGGGGTGCTCAGAGACTTGGGGAGCCTCCAGATTTGCTCATTGGTGCCAAGATCACGCTTGCTCCAGCAGCCTCACCCTCATGCTGTTTTCAAAGAGCTTCCGGCTCCCAGGACACAGGCTCCTGCAGAGATCACAACAACACGAAACCAAAGCATCCCCAGAATTCCACACTTTGAGTGCCTCATAGCAACTTTAGCACCAAACTACAAGTGCAACGCATGAGACGCAAACCAACCGTGTCCACTGTGGGTGCTTCTCTTATGTTATTGCCCTAGTGGTAAACATTTATAAGAAAAATAAAATATCCATGTTAAGATGGACTATTGAACAGTGACAAATGCCAATATGAAAACCAGGAGAAGGTGGCCTGTGGGCTGCGAGAGATGCTGTAGACTTCAGGAAACAGAAATGGCAGCCCGGCCAGATTCATTCCCTTGTCTTATACAATGGTGAGTGCTGGCAGCAGAAGGGGTCTGTGGAGATACAGCCAAGAAGTACACGTGGACCCCAGGAGAGCACTGTGGAGGCAACAGGCCTGCAGGATCCCAAGCCTGTTCCCCACAACACCCTTCTTCCCCAGGCCCCAAAAGGGAGCGTTTTTTAGAAGAAACAAATGAAGGCTGCTTTCGTACAAGACAACACATAGCGCCCCAAACTTCTTAAGCTTCCCCTCTGGTCCCCTCCTGATGACCAGTTGCCCCGCCAGGAAACCAACAGACCCATGAGGCCAGAACAAATTGTGTCTTGAGGTCTCAAGCCCCGCCAGCCTCATCTACACCCAACCTGTCGCCTCCACAGCCTTCCTGTATCAAAAGCTGCCCTTGGGAAGGGCTTTGGTGCTCATTCTTACTATAGGTGTAAATAGCTTAGTGTAATCATCCCAGATGAATTCACATTTTGGAAGGTATCAAAATCTCAAGCTAATATTTCGCTAAAATCACACAGGCAGCAAGAATTTTATTCATTTCAGGAGCAGGTATAATCTGCCCACATGCCCCAGGTATTCCTAGGGGAAGTAATATAAAGAAAGGCAGGGACCCAGAGCAACCCTGGTAAGGACAGAAGAGGGAAAAAGGCAGTGGACAGGACCTGCTGCTCAGTAGCCTGGGCAGTAGTCTCCTCTGAAATCCACTGCTACCCACCAGCCTGCTGGCAGCTTAGTGGCCTGCATTTGCACAGATCTGCACTGACACCGCCAGTCCCTGCCACTGAAGGATGCCATTTTAAATGCAAAGAGACAGTCACTTCTGCAATATTGATTGCCAGGTGCCAGGGTCCACTTCCCGGGGTCAAACACTGAGTGACTCCAGTCACAGGCGGTCACAGCCCAATGGACAAAGGTGACAAGGCACCTGGCTGCATGCAGGACACCTGCATGGACAGCAGCAAGTGTCTGGTGTATGCCACGGCCACATCAGTGCAGGGATGTCAGTGCCACCTGCTCCTACAGACACCAGAGGTTGGGCTCACTCTGGACCCCTCTGCAGGATTCTCTGCCACTCTGGTCTTGGGCAAAGCCAAAGCCCACCTAGGCTGGGCTCAGGGTAAAAGTGACCTTCAACCCATGGGTATGGGCCACAGGAAAGGAAAAGTAAACTGCTCCTGTCTGCCGAGCCTGGGGTTCCTCTGAAGGGGATGCCAGCCCAGGGCTGTTAGCACACTGGGGCCTATGGGTGGTGTCATAGGGTCAGCTCTGCCAGGTTCCCCAGGACCAGCAGCAGATGCTAGGGTCACTGACGTATTGATAGAGACTGGAAACTCTCTGGTCCTTGAACCTCTCTGCACCTCAACACCCAACATCCACAGCCAGTCCCAAATATTCCCTAGATAAGCCCAGTTCAGCCCAGCTCAGCCCTACCCGACCCCCAGCTGCAATGTTTCCTGACATACCCCGGCTCTGATCCACACACATTGTGCTTATGCAAGGACTGGCGATAGAAGCTATACTGGCTCCTTTAAATAAGATGAAAGTGAAGAAACAAACCAACGGTGGTCAGGCCATATATGACAGCAGAACTCTGGCCCACGCCCTCTGTAGCAACCAGCTCAGAGCAGTCAGCACCTGGTCAATAACTGCTAGCTTTCAAAAATGTCACCCAACTCCAAACCAATGAAGAAAGCCAAATACGCACCCATAGCAGTCAAACTGGAGGCTCTGCTTCCAGACAGCACCCACCCACCCCCATCTTCCCCAGTCTTCCACCCAGGGCACACCGGAAGCCACCCCTGTTCCACTGAGAAGTGCCTCACTCTGCTGCCTATCTCTGAGTCTCTGCCAAAGGCATGTGCCGATGGCCACCTCTGCTGCCAGAGCGCGGTCTGAGGGAATCGCTTGCTTGTCCTCTCATGCAGGATCTTTGCTTATTTCCACTAAGGACATGCAAGGAAATAATTTCCTCTCAAGAGAGTGAAATGACAAGCCATCAACTTGGCAAAAGTATTTGCAAATCACATAGCTGATAAACGACTTATATCTAGAATGTATAAAGAACTTTCAACACTCAATAGCAAGAAAACAAACAACTCAATTTTAAAAATAGACAAAAACTTGAACAGATGCTTTACCAAAGAGGATATACAAATGGCAAATGAAGAAATATTCCAGATCATTATCCATTAAGGCAATGAGAGTGAAAACTGTGATACACCTATTAACACGGCCAAAATAAAAAATACTGGCAATGCCAAGTGCTGGCAAGAATGTGAATCAACTGCAACTCTCATATATTGCTAGTGGGAATGCAAGATCATACAGTCACTTGAGAGAACAGGGTGGTATTTTCTTATAAAGTTAAACATACATTTACCATAAGACCCAGCAATAGCAATCCTGTTTGCACTCAAGAAAAATGAAAACTCAGTTTACACAAATAAAATGTACCTGAATGCTTATAGAAGCTTTATGTACAATTGCCAAAAACTAGAAACAAACCAACTAGAAAACAAACTGTGGTCCCTCTATAGAATGGAACCCCACTCAGCAATAAACAGAAACAAACAGGGAGAGAAGCCAGACCAAAGGCCTCAGCAGGTGCAATTCCACTCATATGACATTCTGGAAAAGACCAAACTAGAGGAACAGAGACAGATCAGTAGTTGCCAGGAGTGGAGGATGGGGAAAGGGGCTTAGGATAAAGGGGTTTTCAGGAGGTGATGGAATTATTCTGTATCTGAATTGTGATGGTAGTTACTTGACTCAGCATTTGTTACACTCATGGAACTATAAACCATAGCGAATACGTTTTACTGTACGTCACTTTAAAAATACATACAATTTTTAAAAATCCATTCCACCAGCATAGTGTTTAGATTTCTCATTTCCAGTAAGGTTTTGAAAGGCAGTAGTTCCACATTGCATTTTTTATGCTAAAATGCCATTAGTGATTCAGTCAAACATTAATTACAAAAATGGAGAAAACACCAGAAGCATCCGCCTCCCATCAGCATTCTATCCCCTTTATCTAGCAGCACACTCTAAATCCAATTGATTTGCTTATATTTAGAATACATAGTGTTTCCTGATGACAAAGGTAATATACATTCACTATAGAAAATATTAAAAAGAGTAAGACATAAATAGTACCAGCTATACTATTATAATCTAATAATTTGCTTTTTCAAAATAGTTTTTGAATCAAGTTATTACTACTACCATAATGAAATGTCAAATATAACTCAATACAAATAGAAGGTATCTGTAAAATGATCATAATGAATATAAAACAGTTCAACTGTATTTTAAAAATTTAAATTTTAAAGGATAAAATTCAAGCCGTGATAAATTCAATTAATTGACTTGAAAACAAGTTCCTTAATAAAAGAACAGACTTCTTTATGCTCAGCTGTGAGTGAAGGGCTATTCAGTTGTCTGTTGTTTCTCCTGAGTCACTGGTTCTCAAATTTGAGGTTACAGGTAACATCCCCCAGACAGCTTCTAAAAACAGATTCTGGGCTGGCCCCAAATCCCATTAGAATCTCTGATTTATTAGGCCTGGGGTGAGATTTGGAATGTGCATCTCTCTAATAAAAGTCCAGGTGTGGCCAATGCTGCTTTGGTCTGGTGACCCAACCTTGAGAACCATTCCTTCAAAAGGTGCTTCTGTTATCCAATTCATGCTTTTACATTCTCAGAAATATTTAAGCATCTGGCCACGGGTAATGCTGGACTCTGAGAATTAATTCTTAACCAGAATGATGTGAGTAACTTACAGGAATAATCCACAGGCTCTGTTCTGAATGGAGAGGGGCAGCCAAATTCACGGCGATGAGAGGGTGTTCTCTGTGCACTCACCACTCCCTTCTGGGTGGGGGAGAATTTTATCAAGTCTTTCAAGTTCATCTTCATAATGCTGAAAATATTTTCAGCCAGTCTTTCCGATGCGTTCACAGCCAGGTCCTCTAAACAGGGGAAAGAGTCTCAGTCAGCCAACACAGGCACAAGCCCTCCTCCAGCTTTCCCGTCACCACCTTCTCTCGCCTGAGAGTGGAATATTGATGGCAGCTGACGCTCACCTTCTAGGGGTGGCTGCAGGTTGTCCTAATGAGCTAATATGTCTGCAAGATATGCTCATTTGCAAAGCCAGCTATAATCACGCATACAATCTCAGTTTGGAGATTTCATGCAGAAAGTTCTTGAAACCCAAATAGAGTGAAGACTTTTTCAAGCAAAGGCCAAGAAGCATCCATATGAAACAGGAGTTGTCAATAGTCAGTGGCGTCTCTCCCCTTAACTGACAACTCACAGCTTTGGCGCCCTCTCCTCTCCTGTTCCCACACACATCTGGGGTTTCTCTGTGCAGGCTATAGCCCGGAGCAGCCACTCTGCCCCTGCGCAGTTAGAGAGCAGGTCTGGGACCCCACATGGCCTTCGAAAAGTGACTGTCTAGCCACACCATAAGTGACAATCGCCAAAACACCAGTCAGATGGGCTCATTACACTTTTCTCTCTAAATTCATGACAATATTTAATGACCAATAAAATTTTTAAATTCTCTATATCCATCTTCACATCACCAACAGAAAGCATTAAGGCATCATAGCATTACATTAAAACAGACATGCTTCCTGAATAAGTTCAAGAAAAATACCCAGAAGTGACCAAGAGCACAAATTAAAGATGACCCAGGAGAAGAAAACCTACTCAAGTCATTATATTCATATAAGGAAGAGCTCACTCAGCCAAGATCCAATAAATATGTGCATCCCCATGCTCACTTCTGCAGTATGTGGCCCCTGTATTGCTTTGCACATTCTGAGTGATAAATGATAGTGGGTGGGTGGATGGATGAATGGATAGATGGATGGAAGGATAGGTGGGTGGGTAGATGGATGGATGGATGGATGGATGGAT
>NC_045442.1:4536883-4538319 GCF_002776525.5 Piliocolobus tephrosceles | reverse complement strand
ATGGATGGATGGATGGTGGGTGGGTGGATGGATGGATGAGTGGATGGATGGATGAGTGGATGGATAAAAAGAGGAACGGATGGGTGTACAGATGGGTGGATGAACAGTGTTGATGCAGAGTCATCATTTAACCTGGAAGCAGAGAATCTGATTCTCCTATCTGGCAGCTGTCTAAACTTGGTCAAGTCTTGTTAGCTCTCTGAGCCTCGGTTTTCACAACTTTAACAAAAACATAATAATTACTGTCACACTGACTTTATAAGGTTTTTGTAAGGATCAGGTTAAGGAATATAAAAAGCAAGCTATTATAATATCCATTTATCTACTGAATTTTATTTTATTTGAAACTTGGACTGACATAAACAAGCTTTGTCCAGCTTTCACAAACAGCTCATTAGCACACCAGGTGACATGACAATTTACAGAGTCAGCCCTACAGTGATAACAACTGCTAACATTTTATGAGGATGTCCCAGATGCTAGACATTGTTCCATGAGCTTGATTTGCATTCTCATTTAATCCACAAGTAACCCTCTGCGGTTGATGCTATTATCATACCCATTTTCCATAAAGAAACTAGAACACAGAAAGACTAAGCAACTCACCTTCAGTCATGCATTTATTAAAAAGTGGCCGAGCCGGGGGCAAACCCAACTATCTGGCCATTATGAGCACAAAACCAGTATGAGCTCACATTGGAGTCACACAGACCAGGCATTTCCAGGCACTTCTTTGCCTTTTCCTCCCGTGTGCCTTGGGTCCTGGTCTCTTCCTCCATCTTTAAAGCCAGAGTGCTGGGCTGAGTCCCTTCCATGTGGCATCTCTGATTTCTCTTTGCCTCCCTTTTCCCCTTTTGAGGACCCTGTGATTACATCGCACTCACCTGGATAGTCCAGGCTCATTTCCCTATTTTCAAATCAGGGAATTTGCAACCTTAATTTAATCTGCAGCCTTGATTCCCCTACACCAACCTTACTTAGACTCCGGAGCCTGTTTTCTCATCTGCAAAATGGGCATAGTAATATTACCTATTTCATAAAATTTTAGGGATTAAGGGAGATGACACATTTAAGTTGTCACTTGATGAGCACTTTGGCACACAGTAAGAACTAAAAAAAGTTTGAAATTTAAAAATATTTGTAGCAGGCTATTCTGACTCTCGATTACAAAGCACAGGCAATCCTACAGATACGAACATTCACCCACGTGCCTGTGTGGATGTGCACATATATGTGCATGTGTATGCATGTATATGTGTGGTATGTGTGGCATGTATGTGTGTGTGCTTGTATGTGTGTGGGGGTGGGTGGGTGGGGTGTGTGCATGGGGGATGTGTGCATGAGGGGTGTGTGCATGGAGGGTGTGTGCATGGAGGGGTGTGTGTATGGAGGGGTGTGTGCATGGTGTGTGTGTGCATGGAGGGGTGTGTGCATGG
>NC_045442.1:4474909-4536783 GCF_002776525.5 Piliocolobus tephrosceles | reverse complement strand
GTGCATGGAGGGGTGTGTGCATGGGGGATTGTGTGCATGGAGGGGTGTGTGCATGGTGTGTGTGTGCATGGAGGGTTGTGTGCATGGTGTGTGTGTGCATGGAGGGGTGTGTGCATGGTGTATGTGTGTGCATGGAGGGGTGTGTGCATGGAGGGGTGTGTGCATGGGGGGTTGTGTGCATGGGGGGTGTGCGCATGGATGGTGTGTGCATGGGGGGTTGTGTGCATGGAGGCGTGTGTGCATGGTGTGTGTGTGCATGGAGGGGTGTGTGCATGGTGTGTGTGCATGGAGGGGTGTGTGCATGGAGGGGTGTGTGCATGGGGGGTTGTGCGCATGGGGGGTGTGTGCATGGAGGGGTGTGTGTGCATGGGGGGGGTGTGTGCATGGGGGGGTGTGTGCATGGGGGGTATGCACATGGGGGTGTGTGTGCATGGGGGGTGTGTGCATGGGGGGGTGTGTGCCTGGGGGGGTGTGCACATGGAGGGGTGTGTGCATGGAGGGGTGTGTGCATGGAGAGGTTTGTGTGTGTGTGTGTGTGTGTGTGTGTATTTTCCTTTGGCTGAGTCGCTATCATTATTAGCTGGTCAAGAAGGAACTTTGAAGGCAAAACAAAAATGCTAATTACACATCTGTAGCTGTGTGGAGAATTTGAATGTATTCCACATTCAGAGAAGACTTTTAAATGCCTGTAGAATCTCAAATGAAGGACCAAAGGAGGCTATTTTGGAATCCGTATCCAATTGCTGCTGAAAACCACCCAAACAGTTCTTTGCGATTTTATCAGAGACTAAATAGTCACAAATGAGCTGAACTGCTTTTTCTTTCTTCATTTTCTCAACATGGTTGATAGTTTCCCTGCCAAGGCAACTGATGCTCTTCCCCGCTGGATTCTTCCCCTCCCAACAGGGGGGATAACCAGCAACAGTAACTGAGAAGCCTTCCTAAACCCAGAGGAAAGCCCAGATAATTCACTCACAATCCAGGCCAGCCCAGGGAAGGCATCAACCAGTACTTGTCCCACGTGGGAAGTGAGAGTGGACAAACGCAAAGCCAACCCCAGCTCCTTCAAACTGTGCGTTCACTTACATATCGCTTTCCTATTGCTGCTGTACTAGATTACACAAACTAACTGGCCAAAAACGACACGAGCTTGTTACTATATGGTTCTACAGACTGGAAATCTGGCATGGCTCTCACCTGGCTAACATCCAGGTGTTGGCAGGGCTGTGTTGCTCCAGGAGGCTACAGAGAGAATCCACGTCCCTGCCTGTACCTCCTGTGTGCCTTGACTCCTGGTCTCTTCCTCCATCTTTAACGCCAGAGTGCTGAGCTGGGTCCCCGCCATGTGGCATGTCTCTGAGGCCTCTTTGCCTCCCTCTTCCCTTTCAAGGATCCTGTGATTACATCAGGCTCACCTGGATAGTCCAGGCTTGTTTCCCTATTATGGAGTCAGGGAATTCACAAACTTAATTCCATCTGCAGCCTTAATTCCCCTTCACCATGTAATGTATGTGAATAATGTAATGTAACATATTCGCAGGTTCCAGGGATCAGGATGGGGACTTCTGGGAGTGGGGGATATGACTGCTTACAATTTACCCATCTCCTTCCACCTCCTCGAACTCTTCTTCAAGTAAAAATGCTATTCTCGGGGGAAACGTCCAACATATAAGAAACAAATTAGAAAGCAGGCTGTAGTTATTATTTCACTGTTTTTCACAGAAAGATGTAGAACCACAACTATGGTGGCCACCTGTAACCAAGTCTTAAGCAAAAGTAATGAGTCCCTCACGGTAGACTTAAAGGTGGCAGAGTCCTCAGCACAGATGAGTCTTCAAAGGTGTGTGTTGTGAATTCAGAGTCTCTGCTGACTCTATCTGCCATGGATTCATTAATCATTCAGCCAGCAGTGAGGGCACCCAGGATGCCAGCACCCTCTGTGCACGGTAGCAGTGAGGGCACCCAGGATGCCAGCACCCTCTGCACGGTAGCAATGAGGGCACCCAGGACGTACAGTACCCTCTGCACAGTAGCAGTGAGGGCACCCAGGATGCCAGCACCCTCTGTGCATGGTGAAGGTTATACAGCCAGGCAAGCTGACAGTTGTCCAAGGTCCCAAAGAGCTACTGATGCAGCCTGTGGGAAGACATAAAAGGGTCCCAGGGTATCTAAATGCATAAGGTGCCTCCTCTGTACCCTCCTGTTCCCATAGCCAGCAGTTTTCCCTATGATGCAACAGGGCAGGTGAGGTCTGAGAACCTGATTTTAACTGCAGCCCCAATCCTTTCCGTCCCATAGCCTTAACCCACAGGTAAGGTCCCTGGGCAACCTCTGTGTCAAGTCATCCATAAAGATGAACACAGTGGACAACTTTTTATTCACCTAGGCCCTGCCAAGGCCAAATGTTGCCAAGAAAGGCAAGGAATGGAAATGGAATCATCTCTGCACAGAGGACCTCCAGGTACAGCGGAGCTGGCACTTGCCTCAGAAGCACATCCCCACTGGGAAGGCAGCCTCCAGCAAGTTTCCTGATGCACCAAATGGAGATGATAATACCCAGCTAGTAGGGTTGTTGTGAAGATGAAACTGAATGATGACAGATGTAAAGCAATCACCACCTAGTAGGTATCCGTTAAATGTGGGTTTTCTCTGCCTCCAGCAGTTACTCACGAATTATCAGCATTTGCGGAATCCTGAAATACCAGCAAGTTACTCAAAACAAATCATTACAAACACTATGCTCATGCTGGCTGTAACTTCTTTCCAATTTTAGTGAAGTCATGTAAGAACCGCTCAGGGACATGTGGATCTACAACATGGTGCACTTGAACAAGACAAGGCTGCATCCTGGGTCGAACTGAACACAGCCCACTGGACCCTCCACTGTTTTCAAAGTGGCCTCAGCAGAAAGGATGTCAGGCTTCCTGTTCTGAAACCAATCAGAAGTAAGCAAAAAAGCTGGAATATAAACTCCAGTTTCAGTGAAGATAGGAAATGATCACAGTCTCAAATCATAGATGATGAGTAACAGGCCTGGCCACATCTGTGATGGATGCCTGGGCCAGCGCATCTCTGAAGAGCTGGAACAGGGGACAGATGTCAGGAAAAAATGAGAAGGTCTTGAATAACCTGGGAAGAAGCAGAATGAAGGAAGGCAGAGCTGGAAATGGGGGCTCCAGGGAAACATGGTCAGCTTTCCAAGGCCCACCTGAAGGCAGAGCCTGGAATTGAAATAAATCTGAGAAGGGAAACAACAATTAGCTTCACTGCTGCCCACCAGAGAAGAGATGTTAAACAAAAATCAACAATGCAAAAGAGGTGTGAGCTTCCCTGTGAGCCTCACCAAGCCCTGCCAAAGTGAGGAACAGGAAAGGTAAGAAACCTGCTCCAGGCAGAGGGGGGCATTAGTCTGTTCTCACGTTGCCAATAAAGACATGCCCAACACTGAGTAATTTATAAAGAAAAGACATTTAATGGACTCCACATGGCTGGGGAGGCCTTACAATCATGGCCAAAGTTGAAGGAGGAGCAAAGGCACATCTTACATGGCAACAGGCAAGAGAGTGTGTACAGGGGAACTGCCCTTCATAAAACCATCAGAGCTCATGAGATTTATTCACTATCATGAGAACAGTACAGAAAATTCCCACCCCCGAGAATCAATGACCTCCCACCAGGGTCCCTCCCATGACATGTGTGGATTATGGGAGCTACAATTCAAAGTGAGATTTGGTTGGGGACACAGTCAAACCGTATCGGGGCAGTGCGGAATGGATGTAAAACCGGGTGACGGTTCCACGGACGCACTCTTCTTGGCCTGTTTTGCATTGTTCTTGAGTAAATAGCAGGGCCTGGTAGAACTGTCCCCAGCCAAGGTGAACAATATTCTTCCCATGAAGGCCTGTGAAGACAGGACCCAAGAGAAGAATGGGACCTGTCAGGGAAAAGGCCCATGAAGGGTGTGCATTCAAAGAATTGCAGCAAAAAGCAGGAAAAAAAAATTATCCCAGCAAAACCTTCTTTCAATTCTCTGTAAATTTAAAATAAAATGGAATATGGAAGAAATAGCTTAAAACAAAACTATAAGAAATACAAAGAGAGAACATTACAGAATAAAGATAAAAATACAGAATAACCATAGAGGATAAAATTGAAGATAAAACTGTTACAGAGCGAAAACCACAATTAAAGCCACAAGAATTTAAGCCAAAGGTGCCAAGAATGCAGGAGGACAGAGGACAAGCCTGTGGGAAATTCCATGAGACAAAGGGTTATAAGGAAGAGGTGATGGATATGCAAGAAAGACACAGGAGTTCCAACTGAGAGGCGGTCGGTTCCGACACAGACACGGCAATTTCACTTATTTACTTTTCCATATGTTCATTCTAACATCCTTTGAATAATGGACTTCTGACTGTACACACACTGTGCTAGTACCCTGGACATTAGCAGTAAGAAGCCACTAGCCCACTGGAAGCTTACATTTTAGTGGGTACAAGACAGGCAAGAGGCAAGAAAATGAACAAAGTTCAGATACTGCCAACTGCTCCGAAAATAATTCAGAGCTAGGAGAAAGGGAGTAGCGGTGGTGAGGAGGGCCAGGAGGAGAAGAGAACGTGTATGGTAAAGTTATTCGAAGCCTAGTGGAAGAAACGTTCCCCTAAACCAAAGCGAGGCCTGATCCCCAAAGCCAGATCCAAGCCTGTGGACATCAAGACATACACAGAGGAAGTGATTATATTTCAAAAAAAAAAAAAATTAAACCTGTAAGAACAACAAACCAGAAAGAGGAAATCAGCCAACAAAGGGAAAATCCTAGCGGGCTGTGGATGTCAGACATGCCTCTCGGAGCCGGGAGCCACAGAGCAACTCTGGCCTCACGGATTCTTGCACCTCAGTTGCACAGGAGCAGCCCAGGAAGCTCCTCTGAAACAGCAGCGCTCCCCAAGCCCTCACGGAGAGCCTCCGAGTCACGAGGATCCAACGGCCTCCAGGAATCTGCACTTGAAACAAATCTCTCTGCCGATTCCCAAGCAGGGGATTCAAACATTCGCAGGTTGAGAAACACAGTGGCCCAAAGTCTGATGGGAAGAAGTGTAACTGTAGTGTTTTATAGGCAGCCAGTTTCTTTACGTGCATAATGAACAGAAAACACCTTCAGTATAGCAAACATGGGCCCTTCGTGCAAAAATAAATAAATAAAAGCTAACTGGAATCCAGGCAAAGAAGGAAAGTAGCAATGGGAATAAATTCACTGACTGGGGTGAGCACTGAAGGTGTGTTTAAATACGGAGTTGAAACAACGCAATTGCAAGAATTATGGGGAAAAGGCAGCAAGTAAATATTGCTTTTTTTAAAAAAAGCAACAATATTAAAACTATAGCTATGCAAATCCAGAGACCGGGGGAGAGAACAAGAAGTATAAGGCCATCCATTTTCCCACCTTTCACAGATTGGGGTAAATCAATACTATGTGGAGTGGATCCATCAAGAAATAGAAATGTAAGTATTTCTTTAAAGTTATAAAAGTGGGCACCAGAAGAAGTAAAAGGAACTTTAGCCCTTCCAAATACTAGACAGGAGTGTTCTCTTCCTCTCAGTGTCTTTCTCACTTTCTTTCTGTTTCTCTCTCTGTGTCGTATACATATATACACACACAGAGTGTGTGAGCCAAAGATAAAAAACAAAAGATTTAAAATGTTATAGAAACAATAACGAAAAATTATGCATGACAATTTCTTAAAAGACCTAAGAATGAATACAGAATGCATACGATTTCAATCATCATTTTACAAATAATAATAAATACATAATAAATATAAATTGGATAAGTTGACCTATTAAAAGTATTTATACTAAATTAAAATTCAGCCATTGCTGTATGTAAGAAACATCTTTAAAAAGTTGCCCAGAAAGGTTGAGAGTAAAAGAATGTCAGCAAAAGGAACAGCAGAGGTGAACAGGATATCAAGGCAAGAAACCCACAAGCATGAAACTCTGTGTGGCGCACACCATCTCAGAACGCTCCCAGCGATACCATGAGGTCTCCCATATCCCCCTCTTGATTTCCTTCATAGTGCTATTTACCTCTGCATCTTGTCCAGTAGCTTGTTTATTTGTGATTTGCTGTCTGTCACTCACACATACAAATGTCAGCTTGGCAAGGGCCGACGTTTTCCTTTGCACATTCCTGGTGCCTAGAATAGCACATAGTTGCTGTGCAGGAAATATTTTTTGCAAGAATGAAGAAAAAATAGATATGATTTCAATCACTATTTTATAGATGATTCAAGACAAGAAAATCTATTAATGTAATTCACGTATCAATAGACAAAGGAAGACATTTGATAAACGTATGTCAAAAGGAAAGTTTATAAAATTTAAAGTTATTTTCTGATGAAAAAATAAACTAAGAAATTGACTACATTCACCCTTAAATTGTGTACATGCATACAACACAGATACACACACATCATTCACCAAAAATCAAAACTATCATGATACTTAAGGCTGATGTTTGGAAGCATAACCCGTAAAATAAAAACAGGACAAGTCTCCCTGCTATTCCTCATTTTTTTCTAATAGTACTCAGCAAAGAATTAACACAATAAAAACTAATATAGTCTTAAGTTCTTGTATTTTTCTAGAGGAGGATAGAGATATTCGTGTTAAAACATTTTAAGGAATTACTAAAATAACAGAATGTTTACAATCCAAGAGAGCAGGGAAAATGAAAACTTGAGCAATCAAACAGAAGGCAGAAAATGAGAAACAAAAAGGCAAAGAAAATTGTAATTAAAAATTATTATTATTTACTTGTTTATTGCTACTTACTACTACTATTTATTATACATTATAAAAAGCCAAGTATTTAGAAATGAGCAGTAAAAAACAAAACAGGAACTCTTATAGGACATAGCTAAGGCAATATTTGGAGAAAAATAGATTCTTGAGTGCATATAGAAGAAAAATTGAAACAGAATAAGCTAAGTCCCACACTCAACAAGTTGTGTAAGAACAACAAGATGAACCAAAGGCAGGTGGGATGGAGGATGTAACAGAGATAATGACACAGATTGGAGACGAACAAAACATGGTGCGTCTCTGGGAAAAAATCAAGTTACCAAAATGATTAGAAATAATAAAACATGAGTAAGTATGTGGGTTATGAAATTGCTCTTCAGAGATTAATAACTCTTTTCAATATAAAATAGTTCAAAACTAACTGGAAAAGGATTTACCATTCACAATAGCAAGAACTTAGATGAGATTCCTAGGTATAAACTAAAGAAACATGCATGGTAGGAAAACACTGAGCTCAATGAAGGGACATAAAAGAAGACTAATAAACAGGAGCCCGCAGCTCAAGAGTGCAGACGTAAGTTTTCCCCAAATTAACAGATTTTTAGAAATCAAGAATTTTTTAAGAATTGAACAAAATTATTCTAAAACAACTATATGGGAAGATAGCCAAGAAACGTTTTTAGGAGAAAAATGATCTCCACTAACAAAACATCTGAAAACATGACCCTATTTAAAGCTCTTGATTCATACAAAATATGCTAAAATTCATAAACTTTACACTGAAAGAAAAATATTCAACTTTACAGCATGATAATCTTAAAAGCTTTTATTTAAAAGGCAATATGATATGGAGATAGGATGATTAAGTAAATACATGCAATGGAAATCCAGAAATTAATCAAATACATATAATAATTTTCCTATGTAACCACTTCAAACAGTGGAGAGAAAGATGGAAAATAAATTGTGTTAGAACAAATGAATAGCAATTTGGGGGAAGGGAGGAATGAATCACTGCTTCAACTCTATACATCAGTTAATTTCATTAGGGCCAAATACATAACTTCATGAATAAAACCATGATAGTTATTTAAAGAGTGTAGGTTTTTTCTAATAAACCAAAAATGGTTAAACTGATTATAATTGTTGTCCAAAAAAAAAAAAAAACAGCCAAATAAAGTAGATGACTGATAACTCTGACTAAATAAAATGTTTAAAATTCTGTAAAGCAAAAGTGTCATATACTAAATCAGTGAAGAAATGAGGCCAGGCACAGTGGCTCACACCTGTAATCCTAACCCCACCAAGATGGGAGGATTGCTTGAGGCCAGGAGTTCAAGACCACCCTGAGCAACATAGTCAGACCCCGTCTCTACAAAAAACTTTAAAAATTAGCTGAGTGTTGGTGGCATGTGCCTGTAGTCCCAGCTACTTGGGAGGCTGAGGTGGGAGTATTGCTTGAGCCCAAGAGGTTGAGGCTGCAGTGAGCCATGATCGCACCACTGCACTCCAGGCTGGGCAACAGCATGAGACCCTCTCTCTTAACAAAGAGAGAAAGGAAAAGGAATAAAATGAAATGCTCACAACATTAGGACAGGTAAAAGGGAGACTTTGTGAATGTAAAAGTAATTCATACACCTCTTGTCTGTTCCTTTAAACCTGATTAAACCCAGAAGGAAAATGTCCACGGATATGAACAGGCTGTTGAGAGAAGAAATACAACAAAGACACGAAACCACCATAAGTAAATAAATGCAAATCTAAGCAAAAAGCAGCACTTTCAACTCCAGTTTTGCGAAGGCTTACCAGCAAGTGAATGTCCAGTTCCGGTAAACGATGAGGAAAGGAAAACTCAAGCCTTCCTCAAGACAGCATGAATGGGTCCTCGGTTGAGGAGGTTAATTTGGCAATATTCCTCAAAAGTTAAAGTGCACATATGCTTTGATCCAGCAGTTCTACATGTGAGGCTTCATCTTACAAATGCGCCCACTTAATTGCACAAAAATTCTCTTTTTCACACACACACACACACACAACTGTTTATTCCAAAAAATATACAGAAAAAGCTTTCTGTCTGCAAAGTTCTGAAGTTTTCACTTTATGTGCATGATTTTTATTCTCTCAACAACTCTATGGCATAAGTTTCATTTATTCCCATTTTACAGGGGAGGAATTGGGTTCCAAGAGGATAGGTAGATGGCTGGTGAGTGGCAACCTGTGATTAGAACTGAGTCCATTTTGTAACTGGACTTACACTCTTAAGCATTATCCTTTTTCTTACCTTCCTCTTGTTCGTAGTAATGGAAAATGGGAAACAATGTGTCTCAGTGGAGGACGAGTTAAATAAATTGGTTGCTGGAATACTAAGCAGGATTAATTTTCACTAGGTTGAATTTATGTACAGAAATGCAAAAAAATTGTCTAAAATACGTTAGGCAAGAACCAGCGAGGTGCAGGGAGTAATGTAAAATGCTGTAACGTTATTCATCTTGTGTACGTGCAAAGCCAGTGCCTGCAAGCGTCCACAGGAAGGTCTCCATAGGACAACGTCTGGGGAGAAGAGCTGGGGTGACTGGGAAATGGTTTGGCCAGGGTGTGGGGGGAACCTTTTAATTTAACAGATTTTGTACTCTTTGCTTTCTTTAATAATGAACATGTCTTTCTTCTGTGTTTTTTAAAAGCTAAGTTTGAAATAAAGAATAAACATTTCCTGGATACTTCCCCAGGATATGAGTCTGTTCCAAGAGGCACACACCCAAGTCAGGAGGGCTGGCTGCATTCTGACAATATGATTTCTAGAAAGAGAGGAAAAAATGACTTCAAGATGTGATGTTTCCTCATAAACAGAGGCCGTCACAGCTGAGCTCCTGGTTTGATAGTTGAATGTCCTGATGGCGTGGTTTTTTGTTGTTTTTTTTTTTTTTTTTTTTTTTTCTGGCTATTCTACAGGGAGGGTCTTTAGGAAATCCTGCCACACCAAGGGCTTCGGCTGTGAGCTCGGTCCTATTTTTACAGGACTTCTTCCCCCATCACTCATTTTCAGCAAGAATGTGCCCCATAGTTCACGGAACTCAAGGCAGGGCCGTTCTTCTATCTTTGGCACAAATATTCCACGTTTTCCTGCCTACGACATTCCCCACTACCCAGGAGAAATTCTACAGCTCAAGAGAAATCTGCTCATCCCTCTAAATGAGGGCAGCCTCGCAGAGCAGAGAAGGGGAAAAGGTGCCAAATGACAAGGGACACTTCCATGGGCTCCACCGCCCCAACAGGGAGGCAGATTTTGAAAAGAAAAGTGCTGGAAACTTCTAGGGGGTGAAAGAGTAAAGCTTTCAATAAACCACCCAACCCAGTCTCCCATGGCATTTTTACAAAAGAAATTAGAATTTCATCACACAGGGCTTGTGAGAACACGAGCTGTATTTCAACACCCTCTTCCTTGCATAAACATCAACGACATGGTCATTTGCCTGTTTGTGAATTTCCATTATGGATAATTAAAAAACAAAACCCACTTCAGTTAGGGAAGATATACAACTCCTTATCAGAGGACAGTAGATGTTCTTCTTAACAGTGTACAGACAAGAAGATTAAATTTCAGAGAGAGATTTATTTTGTGCGATTGTCCCGTTATTCACCAGAGAATTGTGCAATGCAAGTAATCTGATCAGAATAATGCATAGGGACATATTTCAGAAAACCAATAATTGTGGTCACATTGAGCTGTGCAGGGTGCCAAAATAAAGTCCAGAATCACTCTCACCTTTTCCCCCAATTCCTTAATCACGGCCTCATAATACACGGTCACATTGTCCATTACAGGCACAAGCTGGCAGAAATCACTATTGGACTTCTAGAGATTTATTGTCATTTGAGATCCAAGGCACTTCTCTAGACCCAAAATCAAAATGATACTTTACAGATAAGCCCCAGCAAGATTTTACAGCTCTTATATCTTAAGGATTCTTTATCCTTGGCTAGGTCCTGCAGGGATTATTTATTATTATTATTATTATTATTATTATTATTATTATTATGTGTTGGGAATCAGTTAAGTCAAACAATAGAAAAATTACTAAAACTGGCTGTATTTAAATTCTGTTTATTTCTTTAACCTTTTGACTTACCTACATAAAAGGTAATCTTTCAGGAACAAGTTCCAAACAGAATCACTGCCTATTTGCTTTCCTCAAATCCTCATGGAATAAACAGAATCTGTAACAAGATCCCTTTCACCATTTTTTATTCTGCTCATATTTGCAATGATTTTATAATGGACGGCTGGGCCGCCTCTCTCCCATCATCACAATCAGGGCATCCTGGGATTAAAAACCATTTAGTGCCCAAGTCTTAAACAAACTCCCCACACGGCAGTATAATCAACATTATGCATTGTTTCTTTTTATTGTTGCTAGCTTTATCGGCTCGGCCAAGAAGCTGGGGAGTTCGTCCTCATTTTTAAGCAGAGGAGCAGCCCGCTTACCAACATGGTCAGTGGCATCCAGCAAGATTGCAAAGGTGGCAGGGAAGTAATGCATGAAGCCTTGATGACCACGTGCCCCATTTTATCATGAAACGGTCACACACCAGATACCTCTCCAGAGACTTCTCCCGGGAATATTTTCTTTACAAACATGAACTGGTGTCTAAATTGCTCAAGAACAAATATGTTGAGTTACTGACAAATTGCATTAAGAAGAGCAAAGCAATCTAACAAGTGCCTGAGAAGCCTCATCAGAGGGGAAGGTGCAGGCCGTTCTCTGTTCAGTGGCCTGTGGATGGATATGCCTGGAGGCAGCACCACCTCCACCCACCTCCAGCGAGGTGGCCCCAGCAGGGCAGGGGATGCTTCCACTCTGCTCACCAAGCCTCCGTTAATGAAATTAAGCGGGAAGATCAGCTACATTCCCCTAGGATCTCCTTCCAGGATCCCGCAGCATTAAGTAGGGAGACTAGGCTGGAATCAGCCCCACTCCACCACAATTTCCCAGAGCTAGGTCAAACATAGGAACTGCTCTGCAGAAACTGAATTCCAAATAAGATTCTAGTAACTCCTTCTGCTGTTATCTCTGAAGATGATTAGACTTGGAATCTTAGGTGAATTTGAATTTGTTCAATAAAACCAGAGAATATTTTAATAAGTGTGCATGGTTCTCGCATCGTTCTTTCCATGCCTACCTAGAAATGACTCCCCTTACTGATAATTAACAGGGAGGGACCAAGCTCCATCTCAAGAGTCAGCTGTAATCTTGAGTTTATCCATGAAAATGAGAAATGGGTGGTTCTTAGGGTAATGAATGCCTTTTCATCCTCACATTTTTAATATCTTAATAATAAATAACCTCACCACCTTATCTTTATATAATGTTTCACAATAATTGCATTATTTCTACTTCTTTACTATGTGAACGAGGTAGACATTATCATTTGAGACGATAACATTGAAGCTCTGCAAAAATATCAACTTTATTCCTGTTAAAATCAGGCCTAAATCTGTTATCACTATGACTGTTTAACATTGTTCTGATTTATCCAGTGAAGTAACATGTGAAACACTTCACAATAAACAATTCTAAATGACAAAATCATTCACTGCAAATAACATGAGCACATAAAGTCTCTTAGAATTAATATGCAGGTTAAGTGGCCAAAAGAAGTTGAATGTAGAAAAATTAATTCCTAACTTATTAGAAGGTGTAATGGGAGAAAATGACTTTCATATGATCAAACAAGAACATAAAATGCAAGGATGAATCCTGGCAAGAACTGTACAGAATTTTCAATGGGAAACCACAGAAATTTCCTGGGTGGTATTAAGAATTTTATAGAAATGTGTCATGGTCGTTGATGGGAAAGCGGAATACAGTAAAGATGAATATTTTCCCAGTTAATTTAAAAGACCAGTGCAAATGCAGTCACAATCCCAATGGATATTGTTATGGCATGTGACAGAATCATTCTAAAATTTATAATAAAAAATAAATAACAACAAAGAGCTGAGAAATTGTAGGGGGCAGGGGAGAACAATAAAAGGAAACTCTGTCAAAACCTCTCATTTATCTAATGGTTTTTTCACCTAAAAGGGAGAGTTACAAATTATGAGAAAGAAATGTGTATGCAAATAGCCATATTTAGCAAAAAGTGTTCAGAAAATAGTGTTTAAAAAACCTGACACAGGTTATTGGCACATGATGGAACAAAATAAACTCCAGATGGATAAAAATAATCCAATGAGTAAATAAGAAATAAATAAGCCAATGTTTTAAAATAAGACTTTTTTTTTACATCTTTGGCCTATAAATTCCACGAGAGGAGAATAATAGTCTTTTTTACCCCAGTGAATTTGTACAATGAATGAATGTAAAACCGGTGAAGTAATAGAAAATTCACAAAGAAAATATGGATCGATGTGATGGTTTTCAATGTTTTTTAGAATTAAGGGACAAATAAATCTGGGAAAGATTGCAAATAATATGATCAAAGGTTAGTATTTTTAATACATGGGGATTTTAATAATCAATAAGAAAAAGACAATTTGAGACAAGTGGAGAATATTTCAAATTACGGTTTGGGAGAGTCAGGAAGCTAGCTGATCAGAGAGACACACACTACACCTGCCACGTGGTTCTGAGGGCCCACTATGGCAGGTGTCATAAATTTATACTAGCCCTCATCCACGGGGTTCTGGGATTTTCTCCAGCAGCCCAGACACAGAAGCATCGATCTAAACACACTTTCAATACTTTGACATCATTATCTAAGAGATGACTGTCTTCCCAAGATTCCCTGATAAAGATATATTTCCATTCACTTTTTGCTGAGCTGAGGTTTGGTAAAACCATCTTTACAACAAGGGCTAGAATTTCATGCTAACTTGGTTCACAGAAATAAAACAAAATTGTTTTGCTTTTCTGTGAGAATTAATCCATTTACCTTACATATAAATGAAGAATTACTTTGTAGAAATAATAAAAATCTATCATATTTTTATTTTGTGGTTTAGTCTAGATGAAAAACTCCTCTATCTCAAAAACCTCCACACACACACTCACTACACACACACACATGCGCTACACACACACACATGCACACTGAAAGAGGCTAAACACGCAATCTAACTTTTCAAAACCTTGATACTCAATTCGTGGTGTTCCTTACCTTTGTCATCATGCATGAAATAGGAGGATGAGGCCAGGTGTAGTGGCTCATGCCTGCAGCACTTTGGAAGGCCGACGTGGGAGAATCACTTAAGGCCAGGAGTTCAAGACCACCCTGGGCAACATAGTGAGACTCCACCTCTACAAAAAATAAAAATTAAAAAATTAGCCAGGTATGATGGCACACACCTGTGGCCCCCTTTAAAAATTGATTGATGGCAAATTCCAGTAAGCTAAAGGCTGGTCCCCAGCTTGCCGTGTTCACTTCCTTGTACAAACACCTCCCTCATCCACTCAGGGTGGCCTGTGACTCCATTACATGATGGAAGTCCAGGAAGAAGTCCAGCTACCCTGTGGAAGAGATCACCTACAGGGACCTCATGTGGAGAGTGCCCAGGGAAAGAGGATCCCATTCATCCTGAGCCTATCCCCACCGGGCCTTCCAGCTCAGCTGAAACACCAGGCAGCTGCAGATGCAGCCAATAGCACAGGGAGGAGAAGAACAGCCCAGCTGAGCCTCATCACCCTCCGAATCACGAGAGTAGGTAATATGGTTCTCTTAAGTGGGATTTCTGAGACAGATGTCCTCAGAGTGGGGTCTAAGGTCAGAGAAGTTGGGAGTTGCCACAAATAACTGACCACTGCCCTGGCCACTCCCCTGAGAAGGAGAATCCTGAGGACTCACAAGCTGCTAATGTTCCCTAAAAAGAAGCTCACCTGGCTGAGTCCTCTGCATAATAGCAGACTCCACCAGTGCTCCTATAATCAGAATTTGCAATTGCTGTCTAGGTAACACACTGCAGTCATCAATACTATTTGGCTTATAATATCTTCTATGAAATGAAGAATTAAGAATCTTCAAATATTGGAGAAAATGGCACGAAATAACAGTACCAATTATAGAGGAGTAAAGGAAGATAAATGATGGAAACAAGAAAATTTTAAGTAAAATTAACAAGCTTAGAGAAATATGCTAGGATACCCATTAATTCATCTAATAAAATTTATAAATATTAAAAAATATGATTTCTAGATTGAAAAAATCAATACTAATTAAAAGACAAAGCCAAATATCAAAATAGAAAAATGGAGAACTGAAAAACTCTCTCAAAATTCAGTCCAAAAGGACAAAGGTGAAAAGTGAGAGAAAATTTGAAAGATAACAAGGACAGATTCAGAAGCTCTAACACCCATCTTACTTGTCAGGTGAAAACAGGATGATGGAGGGAGAAAATAAAGAATTAATGGAGTAATTCTCCCTGTGCTGAAAAATGTCGTGAGTTTTGTTTCATTTTGTCTTATCTTATTGAAAGGGTTAATCAAGAGATCAAGAGCTCTACAAAAAAATAAAAATAAAAAATGAGTCCATTCCTCCATTAATCCTCAATGTATCTAGAGAGCCTACATATAAGTAGACAGCTACCTACAGGGAACAAAATTAGATTGGACTGGCTGTCTTATCTACAAAAATGGGCCCTAGAAGATAGTGAAACAATGTGTCAAGGTCCAGGACAAAAAACTGGTACCTAGAATTTCATACCTAGCCTAAATATCAGTTGTCAAAATAAGAATATTTATAGACATCCAGGGACTCAGAAAATTTATCAACCATTTTAGAGGAGTAGGCCGTGCATGGTGGCTCACACCTGTGAATCCCAGCACTTTGGGAGGCCATGGCAAGAGGATTGCTGAAGCCCAGGAGACCAGCTGAGGCAACATAGCAAAACCTATCTCTACAAAAAACTTTTTTTAATTAGCTGGGCATGGTGTTGCATGCCTGTAGTCCCAGCTACTCCAGGGAGGGTGAAGAGAGAGGATTCGCTTGAGCCCAGGATGTCAAGGCTGCAGTGAGCTGTGATGGTGCCACTGCACTCCAGTCTGGGTGACAGAGTAAGACCCTGTCTCAAAAAGAACAAGAGGAAGAGGAAAAAGAAGAAGAAGAAAGAAGGAGGAGGAGGAGAAGAAAAGAAGAAGAGGAGGAGGAGTAATTTGAAGGCTTATACTGGCAAATTTTGAAAAATGAATCTAATTTTTAAAAAGATGGCAAATGTAAGGAATAATTTTAAAAATACCATTTTTTACAACTAGAATTATATTTATAATATAGGTATAGTAGGTATTTTTAAAAGGTGAGAGGGTAATGCAGATAATAGTACGGAACTAAAACTGTACATTATATTAACAACCTATAGACAGACAATGGAAGAATGGAAGTCATTAAGAGCGTGCCTTGTCTATTCAGGGAAGCTGAAACTTCACATCAGACCAAAAACCAAGACAGGAAGGAAATTTAAGACAAGGAATTATATTTTATATAAAAGTATAATCCTTCTTCGTTAAATTTCTCTCACACATTGAGCAACATAACAGCAAAATACATAAAACAAAGTATATAAAACAGAATATACATCTAATATTATATACTAAATAAAATATATCTATAATATATAAAACTGAATAATATAAAACAAAAACAGGAAAGCAGAAAAAAAATACATGTTCATAGCCATAGGGTAAGATTTTAAGATGCTGTAAAATATTATAAAGTGAAAAAGTAATAAAGAGACAGAAGATTAGAATATCAATCTAAAAGCTTAATTGGACAGATATGAAGAGAGATTCATCCACAACAAATGGAAAATCTATGTGTTTTTCAAGCTCTTGTGGAATATTTATTTGAAAATATGCCCGTGCTTTAGTGAATAAAGAAAACTCAATAGATTCCACAAAAGTAGAAATCACAGAGACCACATTTTCTGAACCTCAGGCAATAAAACTAGAAATGAATAATCAAACGATGGCCCCAAAATGTCACCATACTCAAAAGCACGGGACAAAACCTCCAAATAACTAACAAATGCAAGAAAAAATAAAAACCGAAATGAAAACTCTCAAATAATCAGAGTACTCCATACTAAAACCCATGGTCACAAGCAAAGCCATTCTCAGGGCCACATTTAGAGTTTTGAATGCATTTTCAGAAATAAGACAAAAAGTAAATTAAGCATTCAATTCAAGAAGTTAGAAAAATAACTCGAAAATCTCAAGTAAACATAAAGAAGTAATTAATAAGGACAAAAACAGAGGCTTACATTTCTCATATTACATACCAGATTATTTGGACCAACACTTCCACTAAAGATAATGGCTAACTTTAATACTTCTTAAATGCATGAAAAGTTATCAATACTGTAAGAAAATATCAGTGCAAAATCTAATGAAAGAGACAACTCATGGAGGTAAGCTGAGCCCCCAGAACACCAAAATTACTTTTATCCTAAGAGGTTTGACAGTTTGGGTGACCCTACAAAGCAAGAGGGATGGAAATCAGGATCCAAGGCTCACTCATGTTGGGGATATAATTGGAAATCAATGTAGCACCATTTAGTACATTTAAATATAAACCATGCCCCAGGATCCAGCAACCCTGCTCTGAGGTATACACCCTAGAGAAATCTGTGCACCTGTACACCAGTATAATGGGCAAGAATGTACACAGTTGCACTACTTTCCATAGCCAAAAAGTTGCACTACTTTTCACAGGCCAAATGTCATCAGCAGGACAGCCAAATAACTTGCAATGTTCACAGTAGAGGACTACACAGTAATAGAAATGAACAGTGACAGCTACCCAAAAGGTCAAAGTATCACCATAAGGAAAAACCCAACTATCCTGTCCAGGGACACGGACATAGGCAAGGAAATTATCATGAAAGTCAGAAAAGTAGTTATCCCTGGAGGGAAGAGGGGCTTGAGTTTTGAAGGAATGTATAGGAAATTCTGGGGGGGTTTTGTTGTTTGCTTTTTTTTGAAACTCTAGGTGCTGGTAAGATTCTAGCTAGTAGCTTGTGACAGTGTAGGTACATTTATATGGGCTTTTTTCACTTTCTGCATGTGATTTCACAATACAAAAAGAAGGGGAAAGTTAAGAAGTAATTAAGAAAGTATAAAACACGTCAACAGTAAAAGTAGATTCAAACAACAAAGACAAAAGTGTTCTTAGAAAAGCCCAGTAAAGTAGCCAAGAATTGTTAAAGTCCGCCCAAGTGAAAACAAAGAAGACAAAGAACCTTAGAAATCACAAAACCACACAACTGCCTTCATGGTGCCAATTCTTAAGATAATGTGGTGTATAACTTTGGACCAATAAATTTGAAATTTTAAGCTTTTGATTAAATGAACACTTTTTTTTTAACAAAAGTCTAACTGTCCCACAGTGGACTAGAGAAAATGTAGAAAACCAGAATATGCCAATATCTACAAAAGAAACGGAAAAAGTCACCAAACATACATACCCCACCTCCCACAAATTCTACACTCACCCTCAATGCACAGATATGGCTTGCCCTCTTTCAATTGTACCCAGGCATGGGAAGAGAGGGGTGTCTTCTCACCACATCTACAGAACAGCACACATTGTTATTAATTTCTTTTGACTTCATGTGTTGTTTTCTAGCTCTCTGAGTTCTACATATATTTCAGTTATTTTCTTTTCTGGTGATATATGTTCACAACAGTATAATTATTCTCCTCTGAGTTTTAGTTTAGCTGTATGTCATTGATTCTGATATAATGAATTTTCCTTATAATTTTTGAAATTCTGCAATTTTGTTTATTTCTTCCTTGACCCAAGTTGTTTAACAGATGGTTTTATTTTTCCAGGTGGAAGTGCTTAGTTGTTTTTTATTTTCTAATTAATTTCTAGTCTTATTACACTTAGTGAGGGTGGCTTATATTACTTATACTTTTTGTAATTTACCGAGGCTTTCTTTGCATGCTAATAAATGGTTGTATTTTTGTGACTATATACTTGAAAAGAAGGTGTGGAGTCTGTTGTAGGAGTACAGAATTTGAAATATATCTATAAAACCTTCCTTATTCACTACATTGTTTAGCTCTTTTGCATAATGAATGTGGTAGGCTAGTACTACCCATACTAATTGTTTGCTGTCTCAATCTGCCTAGGACTGAGAGGGTAAATTGGCCTTCTGTATGTGTCTATTTCTCCTATGCTGGTGTGCCTTGGTTTATTTTTTCTTTCCTCTCTGTGGTTTCTGTTATATCAGAGTTGCTTCTGTGTAATCTAATGCATTGATACTAACAATTTTTAAATTTTCATTGTGAATTGTGGCCTTTAGCATTATATCATTTTTCTCTAATTTAAACTTATTGGCCTGAGTCCTACCTAGTCTATGATGTGAATTGCAACACCTGCTTTCTTTCTAGTAGCATTTATATATTTACCCAGCCTTTTATAATATTTACCTTTTCCAGTTTCTTTGCATTAGGACTATCTCTTGGATACAGCTTTCAGAGATGCTTCCTTTGTTAGCCAGACACCTTTACTTTAAATCAATGCTTTAAACCCTTCTACAATTACTGATAGGATAATATGTTTCATGTCAGTTCCTTCAACTGTTTGATATAATATAGATACTTATGTTTACAAGTATGCAGGTGGGTATATGTATATGTTATGATGACACATGCATACATAAAGCCTTTCACTATGGAGTCTTTTTTTCACAAGTCTGTTATTTATTTTGGTGTTTAGGAAGGCTTACATTTTTCTTTTAGTGTTTCTCTTGTTACTAGTATCTTCATATGAAAGCCTTAGTCTCCTCTTTTATTATATTAACTAGCAATCTCAACCCAGATTTTGCAAGAGAATTAGGCCCTAAGGCATTGATTAGATAACAAAATGATCTCTCTTAAGGATCTAAAATGTTACATAGTACCATCCTGGGGAGAAGGAAGAAAATCAAATCATTTTCTATGTGGCTCAACTTCTTCCAGGATCCTGGTAGAGAACGGCTCTCTGTTATGAAAACAGGCATTAAGTATTAATAGTAACTGCGTCTCTTTCCTGTCCCCCTTCCTCACCACCTAATTATTAGACACTAGTGTTGGTGTTCATCTCTGTACTTCAAATATACACACGATTCTCCTACAATACTTGGCCTACCAGCTGCATGCAATATTACTTTACTCTTAACTCATATCTATGGGGCAGTAGGTAATGCTTTCTACTTCTAACTCTTCCCTTTCTCCTCGAGTTTTTTCTTACATTATTTCTACATTGTCAGAGCACACACAGCATATTTTGTCACTCTTATTCTCGTTCATCTTAGTTCTCAGTTAAATATATTCAATGGCTTCTCCAACACTTTATGTTGAGGCTTTCTAATTGTTTTCTGCTTGTCTCAAGTTCATTCTCTAGTTGAATTCATTGGAAGGAGTCACAGGAACGTTTGCCCGTAGGTATTGGGATGTTCATTGCAGTTTAATATGTGACCCGTATATTTGAAGGAAAGTTGGGCTGCATATGAAACCCTTCAATGACATTTTCTTTTCTTGATTTTCTTGAAAATGCTACTTTCATGCATAAAATGTTTCTGTTGAGAAGATTGATTCCAGTCTCATTGTCTTTCCCTTATAAGTTATGTGGCTATTTTGCCTGAATTCTCAAGGAATGGTTTTGTTATTTTTGGAGCCCACTGCCTTTACTAGAATATAGCTAAGGGTTTCCATTCTGGGGCAATTTGCTTATATCTGCAGTGGGCTTTCCAATATGTAAGGTCTTCTTTTATTTCAGGAAGTTTAGTTAAATTATAATTTACATTTTTGTTTTCTTTTCTTGCTTTAGTTTTTATCTTTGGAGACTCCAAGTGAATGTATTTTAGATCTCCTTTTTCTGGCTTCTTTATTTATCATTTTCTTTTTCATTTTCTATCATTTTCTTCTAAATACTTTCCATTTCATTTTCAATTTCCATAATGTTTTCCTCACATTTTTTCTTTCCATATTCAATCCTTTTACTGAGGCTTTAATGTTCCCATTCATTATTGTGTTTCTTCCAATTAAGTCTTTATATCTGAAATGTTTCTTTTTTCTCCTAACTTCTTCTTGAGATCTGTCATTTTTGTCTCCTATCTCCCTTTTTCTCTTGCATTTCATTCTTCACATCTAAGAATTCCGTTTTGTGCCATTGTTTCAAAGTTCTGATCGTAATCTCCATTCAGTTTAGCTAATTTTGAATAGTATGTTACCACTGCACCTCTGTCATCAGATTATCCTGGTATGTCACCATTACGTGTTATAATACTATCAAGTGTATTTTCATGTCTCTTGTAAATATTGCATGGAGCTTAATCGCATTCCTTTTAGGTTGCCCATGTTTAAATTGCTTAAATAAGATGTTTTTTTCCTAGTCTGTTAGGAACAATGTCCTCAGAGTGCGATTTACATGGGCCAGGGTAGCTGTGCCAGCTCCAAGGCTCTGTGTTTACCACGAATGGCTCAGAATCCGGCATCTCTGTGGCCACTTCTCTGTCTGGGGCCAAGCCCGGGGTAGGGATGCTTCTGCTTCAGTTGTGGGTTTCCTGTAGCACCTCAGGCCTGATTTTCAAGACAGTGCTGTTTCCTGGAGACTTTGGGTTGTGCTGCTGACAACAGTCCCTGGAAGAGATTCCATCTGGGCCCCGTCCATACTGCAAGGGCCTTCTCTCTCCATTGCTGTACTTTGCTGCCCAGATGAATGTGGCTTCTGACTGGTATTCGCCTCAGCATGAGGCTCTATCCCTCTGAATGTCTGCCGGTTGCCCTGAGATTCCTGAGGGCTGAAGCCAGGCCGTCACAGCACCCTGGTGCCCTAGTGCCCACAAATGCAACCATCTCTGTACTCGCTAGCAACTCTGAGTCTCAAAGGACATCTCTCAGCCTGGCCAGCTGCAGCTAGACCCACATATGAGGCATAAGGTGCTTGCCTTGGGGGATATTTCAGCATCCATAGCACAGGGTAACAATAGCCCCTGCACTCTCTACATGCTCCAGCCATGCCATTGATCTCCACCTTCACCGAGGGTGTTTTGGCCACACCTACCCATATTTGGGAGTTCAGTGGGGTTTCCCTGCATCTAGTTTTTGTTTTCCATAATTTTCTAACCCTGTACTACCTTATTTTGTTTATTTGGGTTTCAGGAAGCATCTTGAAGACATTCAAATGCTACCCCGAGGACATGACTCCAATGCCATAGTCTGATAGATTTTTAAATGTTGATGGAATAGACTGTGCTCCAAAAATTTTTGAATATTCCATAATTTACCTAAGCAAATACAGAAAACTTATATATAGTGATCACCATATTGAGTCAATCCATCCAGAACATAGTATGTCTCTTTATTTAAATCTTATTTTTATTTTTCTTGGCAAAATTTTGTAGCTCTCTTCAGTTGGTTCTATATTATTCTTCCTAATATTTTTCCTGGGTACTTTATATCCTATATTGTTTTTGTAAATGGGAATTTCTTTTCTTCTAATTGTGCTGATTATGGCTAATATGTAAGATTATCACTGATTTTTATTTATGTATTTAAGATCAACACACTTTTATTACATATTTCCTTGGCTCAATAAAAGATAAAACAGATTTTTAGCACAAAGATGAAGATCAAATATATTTATTTGTTGAAATGAAATATCAATGGGGAATTTAGAGAATATGATTTTATAATCAATTTTTAAATCAAAATTCTCTTTTTATGGTTTATGTTCATAACCTTCAGGTAAATCACAACTGATTTAATCAGCAGAATTTAATCAAGAGAATTATGTGAGGATTTAACCCACTGGTCTGAAATATCTTTGAAAATGGCATAATTCTTTGTAATAATACATTGCTCTTTGAGTGAGATCTTGTAAATGGCCCCTTTGGAGATGTTCTGAGAAATTGTATCTATTTATAATATAGTATTGAAATATGAATAAAAGTTTGCATATTAGAAAAGGAATTCTTTGGAAAATTCAGTCTGCATAGTTTTGATTATAAAAATTATGTGAATCAAATAATGTAAATGCTCTTTGGACCATGTGAGCAACCACCATCTGCTAAAACAGAAGAGATCCAAAGAAGCTACATGTGGCTGCCTCCTAACTGGTGTAAGCATCGGTCTATCCTGTGAATGCCCCTGGAGGCTTGTCATCTTGGATGTGCACGTGGCCGGAGGATGAGCTGTCCCCAGGTGGAGAGGAAGCTGATTCTGGAATGGAAGAAAGAAACAATATCAAAGTGCTACCACGAATAAAGAGTGGAGAACAGGAGAGGACATGGAACAGCAAGAACAGATCCCAACTTTGTGTATAAAGTCAGCGGTGAGTACAACGTCAGCCAGGAATGTCTCAGATTATCCAAGGCACGGCTCTGTCTCTGTGGGAAGGAACCCATGTAGTCGTTGAACCATATGGACAACACCTAAAATAAAAGTGGTCAATAAATCACTTTCAGGGGTTGGTTTTCAGGGTTCATCTTGAATCTAGGAGCAACTCACAGTATCTGTGTTGCAACCCGTGCCTCCTCTCAGGTTGAGAAACCATGATCACTTAACCTTGAATCCCAGACCCTTTAACCCTCATGAACCACTTGGTGCATATAAAATGAAACATTTAGATGAGATGAGCTCACATGGTTCAATGCAGACCTGGCATTCCAGATGCCTCTGAAAGCCATAAAGGAATATCACATATTCAAACATTCATTCCACAAGTATACATTGAGTGCAAACAACTACCCAGGCATTATGCCCGCTGGTGGATATAAAAGTAAACAGAAATCGGGGAGAGGCAGGGCCGTCTGCAGATGGTCCCAGGTTTCTTTTGGAGGTGATGGAAACACTTTAAAATTAGATCGTGGTGATAGCTGCACAACTCCATAAACATACTCATAAATAATTGAGCTGTACATTTGGAAAGGGTCAATTTTATGGTATGTAAGTAACACCTCAAAAAAGCCCTTTTCAAAAAGAGAAACAGAGCAGCAGGCCTTGTTCTACAATGCCTGCAGGAGGATAAACAAGATGGAACAGCACACAGTGTCACCTGTGGTGGCTAAGGGCATCCCACTGGGGATGGTCGCAGACCCCACAGCCTTGGAAGTGCAAGCAGTGCCCCTGGCTCGCAGCAAATTGCTATCTCTCAAACGTTTCTTTTTCTTAAGTCACATTCTCTTCCTCTATGTCAAGGCCCACACGGACACTCGCTGGTAAAATACAAGCCAACTTCTGTCTCGGGGGTGGGCCCCTATCCGGCCTGGCAAGCGTCCAACAAAGTGTCCAAGTCAAGAGGCAATTCCTTTCCTCCACTTCTCATCCACATCCCCCAGGAAAACTGTACCAGGAAGGTAGGCCATGTGGGTAATAGTACATAAGAATCCTGAAATGGCTACTAATTACAATGTTTGCAATTATTTCAAATTTTGATTTTCATAATAACTCTTCATGGTTGTGTTGACCAGAGGGAAATTTTATTCCCAAATGTGCCCGTGTCAAATTCGCCATTATCTTCCAGGAAAAAAAATCAAATGAGAAGCCTTTTAGAAAGAGATAAAGTTTACTCACTGGAAATTAGAAATGAATATTTATTGTCAGATCTCTGTCTAGATTAAAACCTTTTATTTAACACCAGTTGAAAGTGTAAATTATTCACATGTTTACATTTCAATGACTTCTGTTCTCTAATGATTCCATTTCTAGAGTGTATTAGTGGTAAGATAATGAAACGCCTCATCAGCTTGGAGTATTAAGCAAACAACTAACTTCAACTTTTCAACAGTGGATAAAAAGATAGAGTGGTCTCCAACAACTTATTTCATCAATTTAAAGCAATACTCAGCTAACTTTCCAAAACACAGCACTAAAGGGAATATTGCCAATAAGCCGTGGAAATGCATGTCAGCCTCCCATCGATACGCATGGGACCATGATAACAGATACACTGCTCTCACACAAATCATGGTTTTTGGCAAGATTTATCTTTCCTAGAGGGGAGAATTGGGAGGGGAAAAAAAAAAGAGAAAGAGAACATAGTATTGTCCACTCGCCAGCAAAGATGAGCTCTTGCTATTTGAATGACATTATATAATTATTCACCCTATTCTTCTCACTTAGATGATTGCGTGATATTAGGGAATTTTATTACTAATAGCAATGATTTCTTATCTATTTACAGTGCTTTAAGTTTACAAAACACTTGCACATGTTATCCCATTCAAGAGACTGGCTCTTCTGGAATACTGGGGGAATCTAGATATGTCTAGAGAAAAATGAATTTGTACATTGAGTTCAAGAATTTTATAAGCCAAATCTGTTTTCCAAAAATTTCCATGCAGATGTTTCACAATTGCTTCAATGGCACCACACTGTCCATGCATTTAAGTGCTGATAATCCATGACATTTTACACATTCTTCTATCTAATAAATCTCTATTTTCATGGAAACAACGAGGTTTTTTGTGTGTTGTACCAAGCATAACTGCTGGCCTTGAATAAGCCAGAGAAATGCTTTCTTTAGTATTATAATAGGCGTGTGGTTAAGGAGTTAAGACAGAATGTCTACATTCACAATGTTTACCATATTACACTATTTACAAAATGTTCATGAAATGAAAACTAATAAAACACGGAACGAGCAGGAATGGCTACGTGAAAGTCAGAGAAAGCTCTGGAAGCATTCCTCTGAAATTGCCATGGTCTGGGTGAGCCAGAGAAGCTCTTGCCGACTGCCTGAGATGTCGAATCTTGCTTAGGATTTAGCTGCTCAGAGAAAGTAGAAAGGGACCTTGCCCCCATTCAGGGAGCAAGGAGACACAGGGGGAAATTGTCAGGGCGAGAAGTGCCAGGCGTCTGGGGGCACTGCAGGTCTCATCCATGTGAGACCTGTGGCCACGTATCTTGAGCAAAAGGAGCAGTGAAGGATAAAGGTGCAGCATACATCAGGCCAGTTTGTAATCTTGTAGCTGGTCAAGTGTCCCCATAAAAGGAAATGTAACCTTTTTACACAGTATTTCAGCACTAATCCTCTGACAACGTTGTGCGACATTAACTGAATGAAAAAAGAACTTTGAGTGAGGGAGACCAACAGAGACCACCTTCTAATCATGTCGAGGGCAGGTGATTGAGCCCAAAATGAGGTTGGCAGCATAGTGGGGAGGGAAGGGAAGGGCAGAGACAACCATGCACACTCTACAAGAGAGGCAACACAGGACCACCAATTGGGCCGTGTTGGAGGCGAGGATGTGAAGGAGCAATGTTGACTCTGAAGATCCCAGTCCGGGTGCTGATGGGGTTGCCAGGCTGGCTAGGCTGGGAGGAGACAGGATTTTGGAAGTGACACTCTGACCCCTAGACAGAGTGGGCTGCTGCTCTGTGCCAGGAGGCCAGAATGCCAGAGAAGTTGGAGCCGGTGGTGTTGTCTGCACAGATATGACAACTGAAACCGCAGGGGCAGATGAGAACTCCAGCAGGGAGGGTGCAGAGAGAGGGCAGCACGCCAGGGACCCAAGTTCAGGGTGAGCTTCAGCGAGAGTCCCTGAGAAATGTGGTGAGGGGACCAGAGAGGTGGGAGGAGAGTCAGCCACAGAGCTACTGGAGCTGCAGGAAAAAAGGGTTTCTGGAAGTCAATGATGTAGAAAAATCATCTCTCCAGCCAGGTGTATTGGCTCACACCTATAATTCAAGCACTTTGGGAGGCAGAGGCAGGCAGATCACCTGAGGTCAGGAGTTCGAGACCAGCCTGGCCAATAACATGGTGAGACCTCATCTCTACTAAAAATACAAAAATTAGCCGGATGTGGTGGCACATACCTGTAATCACAGCTACTCAGGAGGCTGAGGCAGGAGAATTGCTTGAACCCGGGAGGTGGAGGTTGCAGTGAGCTCTAGCCTGGGCAACAAAGGGAGATTCTGTCTTAAAACAAAAAAAAGAAAAAGAAAAATCACCTCTCCAGTGTTGTACTTATCCCATTTAGTCTACTTGAGGTGCAGATGTTGATTTTAATTTTTAGCCCTCAACCTTTTGACTCTTTAAATCAAATATGACATAATGTGTGGAGTAAAATCTACCAGATTAAGATATTCTGCTGTCATTTCCTCGTTCATTACCATGTGGCTTTTTATCTAATAGGATGTGCAAAGCATTTTGTGTCTTTCCTTTGACCTCCCGTGAAATAAATTTGGCCAAACAAGCTCTACCCTAGGACATCTCTTTAATATGCAACAGATTCTTTCAATTTTAAAAGAAAAATCACCCGTTTGAATAGAGCCTTCTGTGAAAAGTGGTCCAGGCCCTGCCTGGAGTCTGCATCCTGGGCTTGCTGACACCCTCTAGGCCACTCTCTGTTTCCTGATCACTCTCCTCCCCTGCCTCGGAGATCTTCCTGCAGTCCTGAGCACAGCATGTCCCCACAAATAGGGCTCCTTTCTGCTCCGGGATGCTGCCCACAGTTCTACCAGCTCCCACCAGCGCCCACCCCCCTCTGATGTCATCAGAATCCAGTTCAGATTATTTCTTATTTATCCCTACACTACCTTCAAAGCTCTGCTCTCGGTCATCACTTCCTGCAGTCATTCTAAAGACCAAATGATTCCCCCCGGTCCCTTATCTGCAGCCTCGACTCAGAAAACCATCAGCATGTAGTACCCAAAGCCCTCGTCAGGGGTCAGACCACGGTACCCCGCTGAGGCATTCCTGTGTGAATTGTCCATACACAGCACAATTGATCATTGTATAGAGAAAGATCCTGCGGCAGAGCTGGACCCGAGATACGTGGTTAGCACTCAGCAACAAGGATGCTAGCTGCTAGGTCAGGGCTCTGTCCTTTGCCTGTCCTATCTCTTGTGTGGAGTGGTCAGGGTGTGTCATTTGAAAATTGCTGTAATGCAATTCTGAAATTTTTACGAGGAAGTCAAGAAGCCGGAACCTCTTGGTGGTATATAATTCACAGTGAGGGAATTCATTATTTTTGGACAAGAATAATCTCTGAAGATATAACTGGGTCCATAGGGAATGATCTTCCATTTCCTTACACTGACCCTTTAAATTAATATTGGGGTCGTCTGCAATCGCTGGCTTGGGAAAAGGACCCTGTATCCTTTTCCATGGACTTATTCCCTGTTCTTATCGTCATGCGCCACTCTGCCTTCTGATTTCACTTGTGCCTTGTTGCTTCCTCTCAAACAGAAACCTCCCTCTACTTGTCTTCCTTTCAACTGGAGTGACCCCACATCCTGACTTTCCCAGTTCAGTCTTGGTTTTTACCTGTTATTCCAGCATGATTATGAACAGAGCCTTCTTTCGCTCTCAAAAAAGACCTAGTTTGGGTAATAACCCGCAGCGTCATGGTTTAAAGCTCATGGAACCAAGAGTTAAGCGCATATTGGACTAGTGAATCAAGAAGTGCATGCAGATATTCTTTCTTCTGCTGAATCAGCAACCTTCCCAGCCCCGCTTCTCACCGGAAGCCAGGTGGCTCCAGTGGGAACCCCATCCACCCGCAAGGCCCTCAGTAGCCAGGGCTAAGCCCACATACTCAAGCCTATAAATGCTCTTTTTAATGAACCTAGGCCAAGTCAACTCACCAATAAGAGAGAATCCTAACACCAGAAAATGCCTTTGTGACAGTCAGCTCTTGTTCTCCCCCACATTTTGCACTTACACAGACAGGCCGTTTGGTAGCATGACTTTCGTTAGGCTACCGCTTATACACAGGACTTGAATTTTGTATGAACTGTACTGATCCTGCATTTCACATTGCTTCCTATACATTTTGCATGCTTTACCTTCAATAAAAACATAATTTGTTTAACAAATGGGTTTATTCAGTCATTTAACAAATATTAATTTTACTGGAACTGAACTCTTTGTAAATATTGGCAATACAATAATAATGAATGAATAATGAATAAGGGGACGAACAGAGTCCCTTTTTATATAAGGCAAGTCTAGAAGAGAAATTGATTTAAATAAATAATCATTAAACTCTACATGTGATAAGCACTACAGGAAAAGCACAGAACGCCGTGTAACCAGAAGTCTGACTTCAGTGTTGGTTAGAGAAGGGGTTAGAAAAAGACTCCTAAGGGCCTGAGGTTTAAATAGTGGATAGAAGTAACCAGGAATAAGAGGAGGCGGAGGATGTCACAAAAGACAAAAGGAGCAGCCGACACAGAAACTGCGAGACGGGAACCATGTTGGTACTCTAGAGAAATTGTACCAAGAGGGGAAAGTGGCCCAGGTGATGGTGCAGCCTTGCCAAGGAATTTAAGTTTCATCCTAAGTGTAGAAGGGTTTTAAGTGGAGGAGTGATCATTGGATTTGCAGGTGTGAAAGGTCTCTGTCTGCTGGAGAGACAGACCAGTTGAGGAGAGCACACATGAACAGCCACCATGTTTGAGGCTCTGGGAGGCGCCAGGCAAGCTGTGCTGGTGTCTGGGCATGCGTGGAGGCGGAGAGGATGGAAAACACAAGCAAATGAAAACGTGCTGTGGGGCTGGGGGAGGCAGCGCTGAATCTTCACGCAGCCGTGATGCCGGCTGGAAGTGCGAGTCTGAACCTGGGTGGGCTCTGTGGGTGGCCCAGGGTGACCCAGTGCTGAGAAGAGGATGCGGGAGAGAATGAGTCCGCAGTGAAGGGAGTGTGCTCGGTGGTGAGTCCTTCAGCTGGAGGGGCCTGGGAGGCGTCCAGGCCACTGCGGATGAGCTGCCCACATGTGAATCTGGACTGTGCACATAGGTGTGAATGGGGGTCAGTGACTTGTCCTCTGCTGACGCCCTGGGCTTGGATGAGGTCACTGGGGGACCTTAGAGAGAAGAGAGGAAACAGGCCTGAGCACTTCCAAGGTCTAACGTCAGGGAGAGAAGAGAGATCCCGTAAACGATGGAGAGAAGTAGGAAAGAACCGGGAGAAAGAAGTCCCGAGGAAGGGTGAGCCGGGAAGGATGACCACGGGGCGTCCCCGCAGTCAGCGAGAGGCAGGGAGAGCCTCTCCCGGGGGATGTCTGGGTGCTAGAGGTGCACAGATTAGAAAAGACAGAAGAGGTTGGGGAGTCCAGGTAAGATTGTGTTGTTTTGTTTGAATGGGTAGATGTGTGTGTTTGGGGAGATGGGTCTTTTAAGTGGGAGGAAACAGAATATGTCTCAGGACTGACAGACAGCATCCAGGAGACGGGAAACACTCATAAAATAGAACCAAGGAAAGAATGCTGTGCTTTTACTGAGGAACTAGGGAAGATGGGCTCCGGTGCCCTGCAGGAAGAGGTGCTCCCACCGTGCATGCGCGGTCAGAATCCTGCCTTGGGACTTTCTGCCCAGCAGGTGGCGGGGAGGAGCCCGGTGCGGTGATGCCGGTGGACTGGGTCAGACACTGCGCATGGTCAGTGGCGGTAGCGTCAATAGTGGCGCAGCTCATGATGGCGCCGAGCTCTGCTGGCTGTAACCTGTAGTTTGGACGAGGGAATATTCTTTCCTTTACAACCTGCCATCTTCCACGTGATCTGAATCTCCTCTGACTAAGGTAGGGAATGGGAGGGCTAACTACGGATAGTCAGGATACAAAGTGTTGTTCCTGTCAATAGTCTACTGACTCTTTAACCCTCTGGGTACTTCATTGCTATCTACTGAAAAAAAAAAGTACTGATGTCTTTATCCTTGGAGAGGAGATGGAGAAGGTATTTTAGAGAGTATTTCACTTGCTCTCAAACTTTTGGCTACTTTATACGTATTTAGAGTAATTTTACCACCAACTAAAGCTGCAGTTCTTAATACTGTGTGGTTATCTGCATTGCAGTGTGTAAAAAGCTTTTACACAAATTATAGCATTCGATACAATAGCTAAAAAAAGAAAAAAGAAAAAAACAAAACAAACAAACAAAAAAACATCCTAGGCCTGTCACTGCCTCTGACCCTGGCCCCCCAGCTGAAGCCCACCAAAGCCCACGGGCTCAAATTTGCCTGCCATGAAAGCAGGATCAAGACCGAATACAAATAAGCCATTTTTGGCTTCTCCACAGTTGAAAACTTACTTTTCCTCCACTCATTTCATACCAATGTGATATATATTCATAACCACATGTAAATAAATAAATAAAGTGCCATGATTAGGAGAGCGGTTATATCAGATAAACACAGGGGAAATTGTGTTACCAAAGGGACTATCAGTCACAGCAGTTGGGCCATCAGATCAAGGCTCTGGGGAGGGCACGAGGGATTCTAACTTTGCTGCAAGCATATGTGGATACAAAACAGTTCTTTGCTTCCAAGGATCTGTCACTGGCATCGCAGCAATACTAAACAAAAGTTATTATTTTCTTTCTTTCTGTTTGTTCCTTATAAAACTATTTATACAAAATGTTTTCTTGATCCAAATGCAGTTTGGATATTTACTGCTCATCTGCATCAGAGCATAAGTCGCATTTCAATCAGTGAATGTAATGTGTCAAGATGTATACATTCTCTGTAAAACATTTTGTTGAAATGAACAAGGCTATTTTAAAGAAAACAGCACATAGGGTTCTCACGTGTTTTTATTTATTTTTATTTTTATTTTTTGGAGACAGAGTCTTACATTGTCACCCAGGCTGGAGTACAATGGCATGATCTTGGCTCACAGCAACCTCCACCTCCCAGGTTCAAGTGATTCTCCTGCCTCAGCCTCCCAAGTAGCTGGGATTATAGGTGCCTGCCACCAACCCCGGCTAATTTTTGTATTTTTAGTAGAGACGAGGTTTCACCCTGTTGGCCAGGCTGGTCTAGAACTCCTGACCTCAGGTGATCCACCTGCCTCGGCCTCCCAAAGTGCTGGGATTACAGGCGTGATCCACTGCGCCCCTCCTCTCACATGTTTTTAAATGTTTCTGCAAAAACATTTATTCTTTTGATCCTATCACTTGAGCTGCAAAATATCTGAAACCTCTTTAACTAATAAGTCATTTTGTTTTGTTGTCATTGCAATTCCCTCCCCCCGCCCCCTGCCGTGGATGAGTTGGGTGGTTTGGGCTGTTTTTAGTTAACTAATAGAGCTTAGTGTAATATCAATACAATGCAGTCCCCAAACTGATAGACTTTTATGTGCATATGACTTTCCATTAAATAGAGAGAGTGACTTTGTAAAGAGTAAAATAAACCTCAGCTCTGTCCAGGCAGAATTCATTTGACTGAGCACTCCCCTTGTCACATCACCCTTACTCATCTCTTCTTGGAAATAAACACATTTACTGTGCGCAATAACTAAACCAACATTTTACCCTCCCGTGCGCATTCGCTTTTTAATTTAGAAAAGTCTTGAAAAACATGAAGCAGTAGGATTTTGGCATGCTCTTCAGAATGCACATAAATAAATCTTTTCCAGCAAATTCTCAAGGGTTTTAGGCAAAACTTTGTGAATGCCAGAGCAGAAAGCTAAAAAACATTTTGGGTTTGTTTCTTGAGCCAAAAAAGTGGACATCGTGTCCAAAGTACAATTTGAAGCATTATTTTTTGTATTAAAGAATTTAGTAATGTGTATTCCCAATTCCAAGAATTTGTCTGCAGAGTTTCCCAGGCATGTATTGCTTCTCCAACTTTTTAACTCTTAACAGAGAAAGCCAAACAGGATGGGCTCTAGGCAGTATCAATGTTTCTGTGGGAGCCTCTTTGACTAAATAAGTGGATCATGCATTCAAGTACATTCAGTTATTCTCTGAAGAGAATCAAAATCACAAAAACAAGTACCATGGGCACTCTCTTATCTTTTCCTAAAATCCTCATGACCTGTTTCTTCCTGTTAACTGGAATATGCCTCATGCTGTGACCCGTAATACATGCTTGATGAATATTTGTTAAATTAAAAAATATTTAAAAGCCAGAGATAACAAATTGTGCTTGCCATTTGTAACTAGTCCATTTTTCCTGTTTGTTGAAATAAATACATACATTTTGTTAAAAGAATGTTTAAATGTGAAAAGGAAAAAAACAAAACAAAACAGGAAATAGGACTCTGGAGTATCCCTGTAGCCTGTAAGAGGCACTTTGCTTCCATTCTCCGTGGTTTACCTAAACCTCCTTTTTACCTCTCACATTTTCTAAGCAGCATCACTATTTCCTCTTATGAAGTCTGATCCTCCCACACAGAGGGGACACCTTTTGTCGGATTCATCTCCACTGCCAAGTACAAGGTACCCAGTACAATGGCTATACCTGGAAGGCACTCAGCAAATGTCTGCCGAGAAAATAATCTCATTATTCTAATTTTCCGCATGTACTAGCTAACACTGTAGGTAGAAACTCACAAATATGCCCAACAAATGCATTTAAACTCCTCCCTTTGGGGCTTCTGGAAGGACGGAGGCATTTATACAAATACTTTCAAGTCATTGATGTTTTTTCTAAACACCATGAAAGATTTCCATAACGTATTTGCGTAATGTACATCGTTCGTATTTGTCCACTTAGGTCTTTATTTGAACATCTGGTTTTCTGCTGCGAGCCTCCCTGTGGCTGGATAGAAGCCACTTTGAAACCTGGAAGCAATGCCTGAGGTTCTCTAATTACCTATTTTCCCCTCAAATAGAAATAAAATTGACTGTAAGAAAATTTGGCAATGATTCATTTTGTGGACTGCTCTGATAATTTATTGTAGCCCAATTTCATCAGTCCTATTGAACTTGTATCAAAGAAAGTTTCAATGATTTAAAGAGAAATCTGTCACACAACAAACTGGCTTCATTTCAGATTCATTGCTGTTAGGTAGAATCTTCATCACAGATGGTAGGATCCAGCATCATCTGGCCCTGAGTCACCACCCCTCTTTCACCCTTTCCCATCCCCACCTTGCTCTCTGTACTTCAGCTGCAACAGTGCACAGTCAGCAACTTCAGCCTGCCATGGTCTCTCACACCACAGAACATCTCACACTCCCTTCTCTGTCTAAACACCAAACATTACCTAATGTAACCTACAATGACTTTAGATCTCAATTCAAGGGCTTCTGGCTCTAACAAACTATTCCTTACACTTGCTCAAGGTCAAATTCATCAGTTAAACATTCTTGTAGAATTACTGATTTCCATGGTCTCCCAGTACCTTTTTTTTTCTTAGCTTATAATCATGCATATATTACTGTGATTATTTGACCAATGTCTGTCAACAACAACAGTCTTGCGGCTTCCTGGAATCAGGAGCTGTGCCTGTTTTTGTCCACAAAAGAGACACTTTTTTAAAATTAATACATGATAAAGAAATGAGTGAATGGACAACCAATATACCAATGAGACAAACCTACTTTGTCTTCTAGAAGGCTAATTTTCCACTTATCCCAATAAATTTCATACCTTCTCTTTTCTCTTCAGTCTCCTGACATTTGTTCCCTCTACCCTCTCCCTCCTATGACGACCTTACCACATGCTTCATGGAGAATACAGGAGCTAAACCTATACTCTGTCATGTTCCCACCACCAAACCTATAAACAAAAATACATTTACTCAGACCTTTTCCTGAACACAGAAAATAGAGCAAAATGACAGACCCAAATCCAGTCACACAACAGTTACATTAAATGTAAATGGCCTAAAAACCCAACTGAAAAGTAGATACTGTCAGACTTGGGGGCAGAGTGGGGTGGGGAGAAGCACTCAAATGTATTATGTCTAAAATAGATGCATTATAAAGGTATAAATAGTTGAAAATAAAAATGTAAAAATACATTTCAAAAATGTAAAATTAAAATATAATTCTGAATAAAAGTGCTGAAGATAAAAATGTAAAAACATTCCATATTTACATTTTCAAACAGTAAACATTAGAAGAATGAACTAACTAGGTCAGGCAAAATATCTTTTACTGTGTCTTACTTTTAAAAGGCAAAATAGACTTTAAGGAAAGTAGTATCACAAAGAGACATTAAAGAACATTTCATAATGATAAAAGGTCACTGTATTGTGAAGATAATGCAATTATAAATGTGGACACTTCCAAAGACAGCACTAAAAAATACATGAAACAAAAAAAATGACAAAAAAGGAGAAATAGGTAAATCAGTCTCCTCTCAGAGATCTATAGAACAATCATACAAAACACTAGTAAGTAAATAGGTCTCATAAAATGTAGATTGACATTTACAGAACAGTATATTCAATAGCTCTGTAATATTTTCAACCATATAGAGAATGTTCAAAATGTACCACATACTGGGGTACAAACAAGTCTCAAAAATATGAAGAGATTAAAATCCTACATCATTTTTTTAACCACAATACATTTGAAATATAGAACAAGAAGATATTTTTTAACACACCAAATATGTGAAAATTTGTGAAAGATATCAAAGGGGAAATTGGAAAACATTTCAAATTAAATGATAAAAATAATGTATAAATTTGTGGCTTATAGCCAAAGCAGTCATAAGAAGAGAATGTATAGCTTTGAATACTGATGCTAGAAAGAGGGAGAGGGGAATCTAAGATCAGAAATCTATGTTTCCATGTGAAAAAGCTAAAACACAGTCAAGTAACATAACATTAAAGTAAGGTGAAAAAAGAAAATTCTAAAGGTGAGAGTAAAAATCAATAACATGGGAAACAAAAAACAATAGAATTCAAAAATTGGTTCTTTGAAGACATTAATAAAATTGATAAAAACCATAATAAGATTATCATGGGGAAAAAAAGGAGAGAAAACAACTTACTCATACTAAAAATAATATATGAAAAAATCCTAAGACATTAAAGGAATAATAAGGAAATGACATAAACAATTTTTTGCCTATACCAAAACTGACATTATGTGGAAGATAAATCCTGAAGAGCTCATCCAAAGAAATGGATTGTGTGCTAGTAAAACTCCCTGAAAAGAAAATGAGACAAAGGCATCACAATCAGAGTAAATTATGGACCTATATCCCTCATTTGTAAAGATGCAAAAAAATTTAATAAAATTTTAGCAATTTGAATCTAACACTACATAAATGAGTAATACAGTATGGCCTAATGGGGCTTATCCAAACAAAAGGAGAGGTTGGGTTAACATTTAGAAAGCAATCAAATGTAATTTACCATACTACCAGACTAACAAATTAAAATTATGATTATCTGAAGGATGTGGAACAAAATCCAACATATATTGTTGATTAAAATCTCTTAGCAAACAAAGAGTTAAAAGAAACTTCCTTCATCTGAGGATGGACATCTATGTTATACCTAAATATAATTGTACTTACTGCTGAAAGACTAAATATTTTCCTGCTAAGATAAGGAATGACATAAGAATATTCACTCTTGTCAATTCTATTCAGTGCTGTATAGGATTTTCTAACCACTGACATCAAGGGAAAAAAAAAGAAATTAAAGGCATACTGATTGGAAAAGAAGAAATAAAACTGTGTTTACTCAGAGATGACAATCTTTTATTTAAGAAATCCCATAAAATATGCCAATTAAATAAGGATACTAGAACGAATAATTCTGTTTAGCAAAGTTTCAGTATACAAAAATCAATAAAAGAAAATCAGTTTTATTCTATATACTAATGACAGATGATTATAAATTGGGCAAAAGATTTTAACAGACACTTCACCAAAGAAGATATATGGGTGGCAGTTAAACACATTAAAAGATGCTTATTATCACTTGGCATTAGTTACATGTAGCAATGACTTGCTGTTACACACCTGTTACAGTGGCTAAAAGACTGCATATCCAATGTTGGCCAAGTTGTAGAACAACTGGCTTCTCCTATGCTGCTGGTGGAAATGTACAATGGTGCAACCACTAGAAAAGTTTGTCAAGTTCTTAAAAAGATAAGCAAACACATCCTATGACCCAGTCATGACATTCTTAGAAGTTTACCCAAAAGGAATGGAAATGTATGCCCAGACAAATATTTTTGAACAAATGTTTATATCAGCTTTATTTGTGATCACCAAACACTAGAAACATCCAAATGTCCAAATGTCTAGCAACGGGTGAATGGATAAATAAACTGTGGTGTATCCATACCATGGTACTACTCAGCCACTTAAAGGAATAAAGTATTCTACACATAATGATTTGGATAAATTTCAAAATAGTTATGCTATTTGAGAGAGGCCAGACCAAAAAATAAAAATGAAAAAAAGAATATATGTGCACATACATGATTCCATGTATGTAAAATTTTAGGAAATGTAAACTGATATGTAGTGACAGAAAGCAGATCAGTGGTTGCTGGAGGGGGTAAGGGGTGGAAGATAGGATCACCGAGGAGCACAATGGAACGTTTGTCAGTGATGGGTGCATTCATTGTCATGATGTGATGGCAGTTTCACAGGTATGACACACATATACATATGTCAAAAGTCTTCTAATTCCAATATATGCAGTTTGTTGTATATCCGTTATACCTCCATAAGATTTTCTTTTAAGCAATTACTATCTCTGTATTTTAGCAGTAACAATGAGACACTGAAATTTAAAAATACCACTCCACTGACAGTTTTTAAACATATCATATTTAGGAGTCCACTTAACAAAAGGCATGAAGAGCCTCTATAGTTAAAATATGAAATTTTACTGTGAGAAATTTTTTAAAGACTCCAATAATTAGAAAGATCTATTAGGTTTATGGATTAGAACAGTGGTCCCCAACATTTTTGGCACCTGGGACTGGTTTTGTGGAAGACAGTTTTTCCACCCACTGGGGTCAGGGGTATGGTTTGAGGATGAGTCAAGTGCATTACGTTTATTGTGCACTTTATTTCTATTATTATTACATTGTAATATACAATGAAATAATTATACAACTCGCCATAATGTAGAATCAGTGGGAGCTCAGAGCTTGTTTTCCTGCAACTAGACAGACGGTCCCACCTGGGGGTGATGGGAGACAGTAAAAGATCATCGGGCATTAGATTCTCATAAGGAGCATGCAACCTAGATCCCTCGCATGTGCAGTTCCCAGGAGGGTTCGCTTCTATGAGAATCTAATGCTGCCACTGAGCTGACAGGAGGTGGAGCTCAGGCGGTAATATAAGCAATGGGGAGTGGCTGTAGATACAGATGAAGCTTTGCTCACTCACTCCCAGCTTACCTTCTGCTGTGTGGCTGGTTCCTAACAAGTCATGGACTAGTACTGGTCTGTGGTCTAGGAGTTTGCAGACTCCTGGATTAGAAGGCTTTATATTATTAAGACATGTATTCTCTGCAAATTCATTTATAGATTCAGTGCAATCCTATTCACATGCCTCATATTCTTTCTTGTAGAAATTGACAAGCTGATTCTAAAATTTATATGAAAATGCAAAGTGCCTAAAAAAGCCAAAAAAAATGATGTTGAAAAAGAAAAATAAGCTGAGGACTTCACTATCTGAGTTTAAGACTATAAACCATAGTAACTGAGACAGTGCAGAATTAATACAGGGCAGACAAACAGATCAAGGGACTAGAAAATAGAAATAGACCAACACTTACTATGATCAAGTGATTTTTAACATAGGCATCAAAAGGAACATTAAATTCAACAATGATACTGATACTGAAAGGGAATAAAATTATCTTTACTCCCTACTAAAACCTATACCAAAAACATCATTTCGAGATGAATCATAGGCCTATTTGTGGAAGCCAAATCTATAAAGCTTTTAGAAGGGAATATAAAAGAATATTGTTGAAACTTAGGAGCAGGCAAAAATTTATTAGACAGAAAAGGAAATAGCCATAAATTTAAAAATGATAAATTAGACTTATCTAAATTAAAAACTGATGCTCATCAAAGGACATCATTATAATAATTAGGCAAACCCCAAGTATTTGACAAAACGTTTATCAGACTCAGATCCAAAATGCATAATGACTCATGCAACTCAAGAATAGAAAGACAAACAACCCAACAAAATGTAAATGTAGGCAAAATGATGGAACAGACATTTCACAAAAGAAGCGATATGAGTGATCAATAACCACACAAACTAGCGTGTTTATCATCAGTTGCCAGGGAGGTACAAATCAATGACCACAATGTGATATCATGGCCGCCTGCTAGAATGGTGAAAATGGGTAAGACTAATAAAACCAAATGTTGGCAAGGAAAGGGAGCAACGTGAACCCTTGTCTGTCTCTACACAAAATATAAAATGGTACAACCACTTTGGAAAAAGTGGCAGTTTCCGATAAAGTTCACCATTTACATATCCTAAGTGTTTATCCGTGAGAAACTTATTTAAATAAATGTTACAAATATGCACGTTGCCCAAATAAATATTTTGTTGGGGAAAGGAATTTATGGAAAGATGCTTGAGTATTCACGGCAACTTTATTCACAATGAATGAAAGCTGGAAACAACCATTGTCTATCACTGACAGAATGGATAATCTGTGGTATAGAATACTGAGCAACAGTAGACAAAAATGAGCTACTGATCCCTGCGATGTGGATAAATCTCACAGATACACTACTGAGTGAGTAAAGCAAGACACAAAAGCACACACACTATGTGATACCATTTACGGCGAGTTCTAGAACAGGCAAAATGAATCCAAGATGGAAACCAAAAGGGTGGTGACTTGGGCAGGGATGGGGGTGGTGACTGTGCAGGAATTCACTGGGAGGGAAGAGACCGAAATATTCAATATTGTGTCAGGTGATGACACAGATGGATAAATCTGTCAAAACTGCACAGTTAAAATGTGTGCATTTCAATGTGCATAAGTGTCACTTTAAAAAGAGCTGTAAATAACGATAACAGTGGAGTGAGGCAGGCAGTGACCAGAGGTATGGGGGGGACAAGAATGGCAGAAGGCTCGTCATCGCTAAAGCTGGTAGATGGTGTGTCAAGGTCCATGTCACCATTCTGCTTGCTTTGTATGTGTTTGAAATTTTCCATAGTAAAATATTTGTAAATGATTTGATTACACACAATGAGAATAAAAACATTTTTAATTAAAACAAAGGAAAAATAAAAGTAAAAAAAAAAAAGATTCAAAACAATTGGAATTGACTTATACATTCCAGTGATAAGTGGTACAAATGACAAAGGTGTTTAAAACTTTTAAAGCCAGTTTATAATTCAGCAGAACGTTTCTCATGATGTGATCACAGCATCCGCGGCCATGCATAGATACTGCATGCGCTTCACGGTATACAGCATCCTGATACATAAGTGGAGTCAAGCCTGCTGCACAAGTCTGAGTATCATGTGGCCTAATGTGGGGAAGGTGAGGAAAGGGTCGGAGGCTCAGGCCTTGCCTCTGCTGCTTGGTGTTGGGCAAGTCAGTTATGCCAACTTCCCTCATCTATAGAATGAGAAAAATACCAGAGTGTCTATCACACACAATTCCTGTGAAAATTAAGCACATAAAGCAATTGCATGTATTACGTGAACTCTCAATATTATTAATTAAGGAGTGCAATTTATTATAGAGCTTACCTGAAAAACAAAGATCAGCAGGCAAGCAACAAAAACCTTTTGGAGGCACAAGAACACACAGTCATTTCTTTTGGAAGGCTTGGTCCCTTGAAGAATGTTTAAGGATTCTGAAATTGTTGAAGCTGCAGATTGTGCTTGCTGGTGGCAAAGTTGGCTTCTAGTGGAAACATGGAAGCTTCAGCATGTTAAGAGTAAAAAGAAATAAGGAAGTGTTTACCTTTGCTTTGTCTAAATATACTTGCAGTAATAAAAATTCATTTTATTGTTGTATTTCTTTAGGAAAAAAATAATGTTGTTACTGTGAGTCCAAATCTAGCCCATGACTTCCTTTCCCTATTTAAATATTTATTATGGTAATGTGTATGTTTACAAAAATCTAGCTTTTTAGGAGAATGAAATTATATCTTAACAGAGGATTAAAATCAAGCAAAACAGACTACAAAGTATGCAATAGAGAGAGTAAACCAGGTGCCTGGGTGATACCGGCAAGTCTTAGGATTCACTGGAAGAAAATTAGAACTGGCAATACTGTTGACTATTTAGCAACTGGAACCAAAGTGTCTATAACCAGAACAGAAGCATGTTGATTCATTTTCTTCATGGTGTGGAGACACCGGGATGTTTCTGAGCTGCCCGCCCACCAGTGCTCACCACACAACAGAAGTTTTCCCAGAGCCTTGCAGGGAAGCGTGAGTTTAGAATCAAGTGCATCTCAGGCATGCTGGTCTTGTCTGGTCTTCCCCAAAAGTCAGAGGAAAGAAGACAGAAGCCAGAGTCGGCCTGGGAAAGAGGCCTGTGGGACTCAGAAAGCATTGGGTTGCCCTTCCTGATGGACAGTAACTGGATTAGATGCTCTCCAATTAAACAAGTTGAGCACCAACCCTCAGGCTTTGAGACAGGCAAGACTTGTCTAGAACTTCACTTTTCCAATCTAGCTCTAACAAGAAAGGAAATTTCTAAATGGAGATGTCAAAACAATTGTAAAGGAAAATGTCAAATGGAAATTTAGATAATTCTGCTCTTTCAGTGGGAGTTCTAAAGCTACAGATAACATGGACCAAAGCAAAGAGGACTGGAGTCAAAACAGACTTAACCAAGATGAGTCATTACTGCAATTTCCAGATCCACCACTCATCTGTGAAAGCTCATCATGGGGAAGATAGCTGCACACGCAGCTGGGCCCTTGGGGTCTACATGGCCTTCGCCCAGCCACACACACTGTGGTCTGAACTATCAGAATGTCTGTACCTCCCAGGACAGATGGCACGTGCCATGATCTAAGACATCAGGAGAAAGAAAAGAGCAGGGCAGACACAGAAATGGGTCCTCTGAGAAGGGCTGATGGCAATCGTTTACTAATGAGAAAATCCGTGTAACTAGAGTGACAGTCCAAACATCGCCTTTCAGAGAAGCAGCCTGAAATAGTGAAATCCCAGCCTCAGTGGTTGAAGGGAGTACAAATTGGGAGCTTCTTATTTTTCAAGTATGTCAAACATCAGTTAATAATCGCCAAGTCTGCAGTACCTTCAGCTACAACTGGTGAGTCCGTTCCTGAGGAGCTGTTATTTGCATTGGGTCCATGAGTGATTGTGTTATTGTGTCTTAGTGAATTATTGTGGATGAGAAGTTCAACACCAGGATACATAACACTTTTTTACCAGGTACACAAGCAGTAGGTCTGTGTGGCAGCAACCAGGACATCTGGAGGTCAAAAAGTCTTGATATTGGAAAATTATCCTAAGATGTACAAATAGAAGGTAAATGATAAACCTTTAATTCCCCGATACTTGTGAACTCTGCAAGGTGCAGGTCAGTTGACTTCTGAGTGGCTCAGGTGGCCTATTGATGAAACTCCACTGACACCTGAAAGGAGGGGCTGGGCTCTTCAACTTTTCCTTCACTGAGCAGGCATGGTGCCAGGTGCTGTGGTGACAAGGTGGGGACTTGACAGAACAAGGATACATTGTTCCCACCTCCAAGAATCTTACCACCCAACTTGGGGGAACAGATGGCAATAACTATAACAAAGCAGAAGAAGAAACCTAATACAATAGGCACACGAAGTATCAGATTCAAAACCCAGAGAGACTAATTCCATCTGGCCCGCAGGGGACAGAGTCATGAGAGACGGGGCATGTGAGCTGACGACTATTAGGAAGGAATTAATGAGGACCCTAAGGAGGATGGAAGCAGTAACATGGAACAGGAGGAATGGACCCATGACACTGTAGCAAGACAGGACTGGAGAGAGATGTGCCTATCTACTTCTTCATCAAGAAGCTCATGACAGACAAGCTGAACTATACCTTCACGTAAATAATGTAATTTGCACTTTATTTCAGTAATCATTTATACATATGTAATTATTTTATATGTGAACATACATAGTAATATATATACTTATATAAATAAGACAATTATATATACATATGTACATAAAAAATTATAAATATATGTAAGTGTGTAATTATTAAAGAAGTTAAGAATGATAAACTTAAGCAAATTAAACCATTTTTAATAATACATTGGATGTTTTTATCAGTATGTAAAATTTAAGATTGGAATAGAGGACAAAGGGAAAATCTGATGATGACTCTCAGGATTTAAGTGATAAGTCATCTCACAAGTGTTGAGTGTGAGAAAACATCTTTGAATTATTTGATGGTAAAGTATTTGCCTTGTCCCAATTGCACACAGGCCTTCTAAATCTAAAGAAAGAGAGCACCCAATGAGACAGATGATAAAGTGAAATGTAAATCCCACTGAGGTGCAAAAACCGAAACAAAAACTACATATTGCTGCGAAGTCCTGTAAGATCCATTAAGGAACTCCAAAGGGCGGGATGTGGGAGGCTGCGCTCAGCTCTGCTCCTATAAACGAGGGTGCCATCCAGGCACTGCACTTGGAGACAGACAAGAACTGAAGGAATTTCAGAAGGTGACCCAGACAGTTCCAAGAGAAGTAACTAGCTTCATATTCGTTTGATCTTTTTACGAATGAAGGGTTGGCATAGGGAAGACCAACTACATTTGATCTGTGGCCTCTTAGGACAGAGCCAGGGCCAATGGGGAGAAACAAAAGGAAAGACCCTTCTGTTGAGTACCAAAGAGAAATTTCTGGCCTGAAAGATGTCCTCTTTCAAGAAAGCAGGGGTTTGCCCATGGGAGTGTCCCTGTGAAAGTTGGGCTTGCGTTGTATTTCTCGAGCACTGTCTTTAGCTTCCTTACAAATATTAATGATTTCATTTCCATAAAGCCTATGAGACAGAGACCCTTATTGTCCCTATTTTACAGATGAGACAAACAGAGCACATAGAAGCCACACAACCTTCCTAAAGTCACGCAGCTGGAGGCCACACAGCCAGATGGCTCCAGAGGCCATGTCCTTAATCATGATGTTGCTATTTGGCAGAAACGTTGCTGCAGAAAGTCAGACCACAGATGGGGACTGGTGGAAACCAAACATATGACTACATCAGTCTACAAAAGCATCATGGCATTCCCACATAATTCAGAAGCACGCCAGACCATTCAGAATCTAAAGACCAGAGCAATCACACAAGATAATGCAAGATAATGACAAAACAATATAATGACAAGATAATGGAAGTTAATGACAAAATATTCTGAGTATCATTGATTTAGTCGCCCTTTATTTCATAAACATCTTATAATTTTCTTCCCATCTTTGTGTATTATTTGGTGTGATTCTGTGTTTTTTCTTCCTAATCTTTTATTAATTTATTTTAAGGACAAGTAAATATTTTATATATTTATGGTATGCAAAATGTATTTGTATTTTGAATTATGCATACATTGTGGAATGGCTAAATCAAGCTATTTAACATATGCATTATCTCACATACTTATATTTTTATGATTAGAACACATGAAACCTACTCTCAGTAATTTTTAAATAAACAATATATTATTAAATGTAGTCATAATGATGTACAATAGATATCTTACACTTATTCCTCCTGTCTGACTGAAATTTTGTGAGTTTTGACCAACAGTTCCCCAACACCCCCAGGTAATCACCTTTCTACTCTCTGCTTCTAAGAGTTCAACTTTTTTATGCTCGGCATATAAGTAAAATCATGCAGTATTTGTCCTTCTGTGACTGGCTTATTTCACTTAACATAATGTCCTCCAGGTTTATCCATGTTGTCCCAAATGACAGAATTTCATTCTCTTTTAAGACTGAATAGCATTCTATTGTGTAGCTATACCACATTTTCTTTAGCCACTTATTCGTGGTGTTGATGAACATTTAGGTTTGCTTTTTATTCTTTTCTTTTCAACTTTTATTTTAGAATCAGGACTGCATGTGCGGGTTTGTTATGTAGGTATATTGCATGATTCTGGAGTTTAGAGTACGAATTTATCTGTCATGGGAACAGTAGATACTGGGAAATACAAGAAGGGGAAGGAAGGAAGGAGGGTAAGGGCTGAAACAATCTGTCTGTTGGGTACTATGCTCACTATCTGGTGTAAGCTTGAAGACAGATCATAGAGGGGTCCATCTCAAATTCCACTCAACAAGAAAGCATTAGTAATAAGCACTGAGAAAAGCAAGGGTGTGATCAGAAGGCAGAGGAGCCTTGAGCATAGTAATGCTGGTTAAGCACTTGCCCTCCACTGTCCCAAAATGGGTTTCAGTGTTTCCTTTATCTCATACCAAATTAAGTATGTATCAGAGATATTGTCTCACACCTGTTAAAATGACTATTCTTGAAGCGCTGAAACATAACAAGCGTTGGCAAGGATATAGAGTGAAGGCTGCCCTTGCACACCCTTGGTGGGAATGTAGACTAGTGCAGCCATAAAACAGTGCAGAAGTTCCTCAAAAAACCATATGACCCCACAATCCCTCTTCTGGGTGTGTACCCAAAGGAAGTGAAATCAGCACTGCATTGGCATATCCACACTCCCATGTTCATTGCAGCATCATTCACAATAGCCAAGATACAGAGACAACCTAAATGTCAGTTGACAGATGAATACATAAGGAAAATGTGATGTGTATATACACAATGGGATATTACTAAGCCTTGAAAAGTAGGAAATCCTGCCCTTTGCAACAACACGGATGAGCCTGGAGGACATTAGGTTAAGTGAAATAAACCAGATACAGAAAGACAAATGCCATATGATCTCACCTATTTATGGAACCTAAAAATCCAAACTCATAGAAATAGAGAGTAGAAGGGTGGTTGGTTACAAGACAGGTCAGGGGGTGGGGGAAATGCAGAGAGGTTGGTCAAGAGCACAGACTTTCAGTTGTAGGATGAATAAGTTATGGAGATTTAATGGACTCATGGGAACGATAGTCAGCAATACGGTTATATACTTGACATTTCCTGAGAGGGTAGATCTTAAATGTTCTCATCATTGGAAAAAATTGTAACTATATGAGGTGATGGATATGTTAATTAGCTTGATGGATGTGATTATTTCACAATGTGTACATATTAAATATACCAAAACATCAATCAAAAAACAAAAATTGTGTACACCTTAAATGTACACAATTGTTATTTATCAATTATTCTTCAATGAAGCTGAAAGAAAAAAGAGTTCAAATGAACATTTGGTACTGATAGTTCCAGATAGACCAACTTCTCAATACCTTAGAAATCCCTACAGTGGCCACAGCCAAATACTAAGTTCAATTATATTTCTCATCTCAAAGTGGGGTGTGGGTAACTCCCTGGCAACAGCTTAGGAAAAAGCTAGTGCGTCAGAGCTTCTTAACATGTTTCTGAACAAGATTTCAATAGTACTGGACATAAAGGACTTGATTCTTCCAATTCAGAACCCCTGATACAGGTCAACTACTGACAGTTCTGTTTGGCAGTGGTTCCTAGTATGATTCCTAGCCAAGGGCACACTAGATCTTCATCAAGGTAATGACTACCTTTTATTAAACGCTTTTCCTTGGCAAGTTCTGTGCCAAGGACTTGACATATATCATGTTATCCTGTGAAGTAGTTATTGGTGTCTTCATTTACAAATAAAAAACCAAGCTTAGTACTTAACTCACTGCCTTGAATGTAATTATTGCTTTAAAGGTAGTTGGGATTCTTATTAGCTATTATTGCCAAAGCATGCACAATCAGTAAAAAGCAAACCTGAGAGTTAGCCCCAGGACCAATCTTGTCACAAACGTATTAATGAATTGAACAAATGAGTGAGTGGAACGAAGGAAGGAAGGAAGGAAAGAAGGAAGGAAGGAAGACAATACAACCAGAGTTGTTCCTTTAATAACAAGACAAGGGAAAAAGAGAACTGTCAGAAGAACAAATGTTAATTATAATATCCAGGGGTGGGATACAGAGGTTTTAGCATCTGCTCTGTGCCAAGCACTGCACTTGTTCCTGAGGAATACCTGAGGGAAAAAGTATGGTTTCTCACAGGATCTAGCTGGACCAGAAATATGACATTCATATTGGAATCCAGTGTCTCTTTTTCTGACACAGTTCATTCCAAGCTTAGCTCACACGCAAGCTAAGACAACCACCAGAAATTACTGTTCCCAGGGCGAGTAGCATTGCAGCAGTTCAGGGGCCCAGACTCCTGGGCACCAGAATAAGGACCTGGACCACTGATAAGATAACTATATCCATATTTCATGCAAGAAAGTACTTAGCTCAGGCTATTTTTTTCAAGGGATGTTTCTCAGTGAACTAAACATATTTCTGTTTGAAATTGAGTAATGACCCCCAAATCTCTACTTTACGCACCTGAGATTCCACCATTAGATAGTCACTCCTTTAACTCCCGAAAAATGTGAAGTATTTTACTCTATCTTCCACTACAATAAATCACATTGGAAAGATGTTGTATTTTAAAGCATTTCAGTATTTTAAGACAATGAATTGAGCAAAATCTTCATTTGAATAATTGATTGAGAGAAAGGGACCAGAGACAAAGAGTTAAAATAAGTAACTAGGGAATGGGCTGGAGAAACCCAAGGGCTCCCATCTTAACCCTTGGGTATCTCAGGGCATCTCACTCCATTCATTCTGGGATGTGTCACATCATCTCAACTTTCCCTCTGTATATGCAGCAATCACTTGTCACTGGCCAAGCAATAAAGCTTCACATTCAACACTCAGCCATGACTTTAGATGGATGGCTGGGAATCCCAGGATGTCACTCCCTCATCAGAAGCCTCTGTCCTCACGAGGAGCCCTTCCTCTGGAATTTGTCCAGTGCCGAGGCTACTGATGTGACTGCACATATTGGGAAGCAAAAAGTTTAAGTCCTCTTTACCCAACTCTTCTCACCAATTCCCGAACTCAAAAATGTGTTAGTACCCTGTGCTAAAACATTCAGTGAAGTACCAAGCTAAACCTAGGTATTTCACTCTGAGAGTAAAGAATGTTTGCCTTCATGATGGTTCTTGTTTAAGCGAATAACACAAGCTTGTCATACTGCATCTGGTCCCTTTCAGTAGTTCCTACTTCTAGGAAGCCTAGAAAATCAATTCAGGGACAATAGCATGCTAGTGCTCCTGCCAATTTTTATCAACCTGCCCAGCCACAGAAGTACCTGAACATATTTACTGGGCAGCCACCATGAGCAGGCTAGAATTTGATGCTGGGAACACAGACACAGGTAAGAAATGGTAGATCTCGACCGAGCGCTGTGGCTCATGCCTGTAATCCCAGCAGAGGCCAAGGTAGGTGGATCACCTGAAGTCAGGAGTTCGAGACCAGCCTGGCCAACATGGTGAAACTCTGTCTACCAAAAATGCAAAAACTAGCTGGGTGTGGTGGCGCACACCTATAATCCCAGCTACTCGGGAGGCTGAGGCAGGAGAATCACTTGAACCTGGGAGAAAGAGGTTGCAGTGAGCTGGGATCGTACCACTGTACTCCAGCCTGGGCAACAGAGTGAGACACTGTCTCAAAAAAAAAAAAACGAAAGAAATGGATGGCAAATCTTCATCCCATCCTTCCCCCACCAACCATGCACAGGATATGACAAGGACCCTTGTCCATTCGTTTACAACCTAATTTTGCTTGTAATCTTACTAACTGACATAATTTCATTGAAGTAAAATTAATTGAGAAAATATAAAACACAGACTTAAACAGAGAATTTTAGATAATATATGGAAAAAGGCAGAAAGACAATTGCACACGGTATGCCTAGTGTTCTTAGTTACTTATTTGCAACCTAATTTTGTTTGTAACATAATAATTGACATGATATTTTAAAAGAAAAAAATGAGAAAATTGAGGGGAAAACGGAAAGGAGAGTTTTCTATGATACAGTATACTGAAATAATAGAAAGGCAATATAATGTTTGAAATGCTCTCAGTGGAAAAGGGCCTCCCGACATATCTACTAGAGTTCAAATGTTGAGCCGCCCAAGCCCACTGATTGCTGCTCAGCGTCCTTGCAGTTACCATCCCTTGGGGGAAGGTGGTGGCTGGTGGTAGCACAGCCCGCATTCCTTCCTTCTCCACCTCCACTCTTACCTGCAAGGCAGTGCAGAGTGATGGTTGAGAGCACAGACTCTGCAGTGCCCTGGCCTGAGGCTGACTGGGCTCTGCCTCGCGGGAGCTATAACAGAGGGTGTATAGGGCAAGCTCTGGAGAAACACCTCGGGCACCAAGGTCAGAACCCTCCTCATCACCTGGAGCACAATGTACCTGATGCATGCATTTTCAAGAACGTAGATTTTGGCTAAAGGTGAGAGCTTCGACTTTTCATTAGATGACACAATGAGGTAGACCATGTCCTGCTGTTTACCTGGACAAGGAAGTGTCCCACCCAGTCGTAGAATGCAGGAGCTTATCACCATTAGTGTGGTGCCCTAATGAACAGAGCTATCAAGCCAACAACTAACTTCCTCCTTGCAACCAGGTGTGGCTGGTGGCCCAGCTGGCCACGAGATGTAGGAGGAAGTTTCCTGCAGGGATGGGGAGGAGACTCTGAGAAAGATTTTGTTTTCCAATAACAGCACCAGGTACATTGCTGGGATGGCTCCCTCCCTGTTCCTCCCACTTGGAAGCAGGAGTTCCAGAACATCAACTACCTTTAAAGCAATAATTACGTTCAAGGCAGTGAGTTAAGTACTAAGCTTGGTTTTTTATTTGTAAATGAAGACACCAATAACTACTTCACAGGATAACATGATATATGTCAAGTCCTCAGCACAGAACTTGATACAACAGCAGCCACCCAACAACCACAGATCATTAAGTAATGTCAAGAAGGCAATGCGCTGAGACTGGAGAGCAGAAGAAAGCATCACTGGGCTAACACAGCAAATGTGGAACCCCCTCCTTCAGTACTTCCTGTTTGAAAGATCATCGTCTTTCTTGCTGAAATCACTGTTAGGCATGCCTAACGGATATGAATCCTACTTTCGGAGCACGAGTGTGCATCTACTGTTCAGAAATAATGACATCTTACTGGCTACAGCCTATAACTGGCCATCCATTAATTAGCTATGTAATTGTCAGTCATTTCTCCATGAAAGTACAATAACAAAGAGGAAAAGCATGGCTTCCTTCAGAAGAAACATAACCCTACTACGATTCACTCCAGGAGTGACCTAGCGCTACTTCTTGCGAAGATCCAACAAGCAGGACCTATATTTTTAAGCCTGTAGTTCCCAAGTCCTTTCTGCTTCTCTCTTTAAATTCCAAATATGTATAAAAATAGGAACTATTATAAGACACACTTGTGCCTCTGAGAAAATCGTGGGCAATCGATCACTGTAGCTTTCATGTCTTTGCTAGTTTCCCATGATTCTGCAGGTTTTCAAGAGAAGTATTTGTGGCAGAGCACCGTTATTACTAATAATAGTATCTTAAAATTACATAGTGCTTTCCTATCTGTAGCAATTTCACATATAGTCTATATTTGCAGATAGTTCTAAATGACCAAGAGGTTGCTGTTTCTTTGAATGCAGGAGAGAGTACAGTTGACACTTGAACAACGTGGAGGCTCGAGGCACCGACACCCACACAGTCAAAATCCCCTGTAGCTTTCGACTTTCCAAAAACCTAACCACAGTTGACCAGAAGCCCTGCCCATAATGTAAACAATTGATTATATCCTGTATTGTACACTGTATTCTTACAATAAAGTAAGCTAGAGAAAAGAAAATGTTATTAAGAAAATCATAAGGAAGAGAAAATATATTTACTATTCTTTAAGTGGCAGTGGATTATTATAAAGGCCTTGATCATCATTGTCTTCACATTGAATAGGCTGAGGAGGGGGAGGAGGAGGGGTAGGTCTTGTGTCTCAGGGACAGCAGAGACAGAAAAAAATTCACATATAATAGGACCCACACAGTTCAAATCCATGTTGTCTATGAGTAAACTGTGATGAAAAATGAGTATGGTAAAACCATCCATGTTTTTAATATGCAAATATAAATAAGATAAGATAACAGGCTAAGCATGAAGGAGCATAGAGAAATGGAAAAGGAGCTAGATAGGAGAATAAAGTAATATTAATTAATAATTCAGTAGCCCAATTTCTATGTACTTTAAAAGCTGTAAAACATGCACAATATTCAATCAATATCATGGAGGATAAATTAGAGAAACTATACAAGAAAAAGAGGAAAAGGATGAAGATTGCCAAAAGAATTAGAGAGAAAACTATAGGTTTAAGCAAAAGAGAATAAAGATCCAATGTTCAATAACTAATATTCCAGGAAAGGAGACAAATATAAGAGGGTAAGTGATTGGCCATATCCTGGAACATAAAGGAAGTCTCAACATTTACAATATTACAGGGACTGAATTCATTAGCATATATTCTCTCACTGTGAAAGAGACGACCTAGAAATAAATAACAAAAACATCTAACTAGAAAATCCTCAAAACGTTTGGAATTTCATCAATACACTTCTAAATATGTCATGGGTCAAAGAATAAATTATAATGGAAATTAGAAAATATTTTGTATTGACCGATAGCAAAAACATAACAGAACATAATTTATGGGATGCAACTAAAGCATTGTATAGAGGGAAATTAATACCCTTAAATGCTTGTGTTAGGAGATAAAGAGGTTTAAAATAAATGATTGAAATATTATGGGCTTTTACAAATTACAAATTTAGAAAAATTACAAAGTTACAAAAGTTAGAAAAATTACAAAGTTAGAAAAAAAAGTAAATTAAACTCAAGAAAAGAAATTAAGAAAAACTTTTCGAACTGTAAAACAAATGAGCAAAAGAAAAATATTTAAAGCCAAAAGTAGTTCTTTTTTAAAAAATTAAATAAATTGACAGCACATTAAAAGGAATATTTCAGAAAAGAGAGAAAAGAGGAAAGCAGAGATTATCAATATGGAGACATCAAAATGGAATATCACCACAAAACCTACAGATATTAAAAAACTAGAGGATATTATAATTTTATGCATATGAACTTGGAAATTATGAAATAGAAAAACCCCTACAAAAATTCAACTTAGAAAACTGATAAAAGAAGAAATAAAAATGTAAATAATCCCATATTTATTAAAGGAATTTCACTTGTAATTTAAATTCTCCACAACTCACCCATCAAAAAATCTCTAGGCCCAGATGTTTTCATTAATGAATTATTTTAAATTTTGTTTGGTAAAATGATATCAATCTTACAGAAACTTTTCGAGAGGCTAAAAAAGATAAAATACTTCACTACTCATCTTGTGAGACCACTTTAACCATGATGCCAAAATCTAACAAGAAAATAAATTATAACAGAGGAAAATTACTGGCCTATGAGCACAGACATGAAAATACCAAACAAAACACCAGTAGAAATAATCCAGCAAAATGTCAGAGGAAAAGGCCTGAAGTCCAAGTAGGGTTTATTACAAGAATGCATGGGTTTTTAACATTCAAAAATCAAAGCATGTGCTTCAGCCTCTGCTCCCTCTCACCACCCTGAACAATTTACTCCTGCATTCACAGGTACAGAAAGGAAGTCCCGTATAGCAGGGGGCAGCGGGGTCCTGCAGAGGACTAAAGGGGGATGTCTGAAAACTAGAGGAGCATAGGCAGGCTAAAGAGGGCACCCACACAGGGGAGGCCATAGTGGCAGGGATGAGAGGCCCGCTGGGCTTTGAACAAATGAAGAAACATGTTAAGGGTAACAAAAGCCAGGTTCTCCCAGGGCTGGAGAAGAGAGTTACAAATGTGGAAACGGAGAAAACGAAGAACTCTGTGATGTTGCATTGAAATGGGAACGGTGTAAGTGTGTACTTTTTGAGAAGGATTAGATGGGTATATTATAGATTACATAGATAGACAATAGATAGATTGTACATAAATAGATACAAAAAAGACCTAAATCAACCGAAAAATATGTACCACGTTTAAGGATTGGCAAACTCAATATTGCTCAGATATCAGTTCTCCCCCACTTAACCTGTAGATTCAATGCAGTGTTAATCCAATTCCCAACAGGATTATTTGTAGCTATTTCAGTGCTATTTTTTAAAAATATTATTCTTTTTCCATTGAATTATCCTTGCAACTCTGTCAAAAATCAGTTGACTATTCGTGAGGCCTTATTTCTGGTCTCTGTGTTTTGTTTTGTTGCTCTATGTATCAGTCTTTTTGTCAATACTACACTGTCTTGATTATACCAAACCTTGAAATCAATCAAATTGTTTAGACCATTCGAGTTGCTTTGCCTTTCCATATTTAAAAATACAATTCAATTGTCAAAATCTATTTAGCAAAAAATCCTGCTGTGAGAGACATTATTAAAAGAATGAGGGGAGAAACCATGGATGAAGAGGACTTATTTGCAAATCACAAATCTGACAAAGGACTCTTAAAATTCAACAGTAAGTAAAGAAACAAACCAGTTTAAAAAATAAGCCAAAGATCTGAACTCTTTTTTTTTTTTCTGAGACAGTGTCTGGCTCTGTTGCTCAGGTTGGAATGCAATGGCATGATCTCATCTCACCACACCCTCTGCCTCCTGGGCTCAAGCCATCCTCCCACCTCAGCCTCCCAGGTAGCTGAGACCACAAGTGCATGCCACCACATCTGGCTAATTTTGTGTATCTTTTTTATTTTTGTAGAGACAGAGTTTCAACATGTTGCCCAGGCTGGTCTTGAACTCCTGAGCTCAAGAAATCCACCTCCCTTGGCCTTCAAAGTGCTGGGATTTTACCAAAGAAGACAGAATGTTGCAAACAAGCATGTAATAAGATGCTCAACATCATTCATCAATAGGACATGCACATTAAAATCATAGTATCAATGAGAGTAAAATCACAATATTATGACACATATTAGAATATCTAAAAAATTTTTTAAAACTTACAATGTCAAATGTTGTAGAGAATACAGAGCAACTGTAATTCTCTTACATTTTTGGGAATTCAAAGTGGTGTAGCCACTTTGGAAAACAGTTTGTCAGTTTCTTACAAAGTAAAAGATATACCTACTACATAACTCAAGCAATGTCACTCCTTGGTACCTACTGAAGAGAAATCAAAGTTTATGTTCTCACAAAACCTTATACATGTTTACAGCTGTGTTATATATATTAACCTAAAGTTGGCAACAACCCTGTTGTATCCTTCAGCTAGTGAATGGCTAAAACAAACTATAATACATCCATGTAATGGAATACTACTTCACAATAAAATGCATGAACTATTGATTCCCACAATAATATGGATAAAACATAAATACATTCAACTAAGTAAAGAAGCAGACCCAAAAGGCTATCTACTTGATTATTCCATCTATTCGTTGGTCTAGAAAAAGCAAAACTATAAGGGAGAAACTGATTAGTGGTTGCCGAGTGTATGATTGAGGAGAGAATTTATCTGTAAAAGGGCAGCCAGGGAAGGTTCAAGGTGAGATGACCATGGTGGACATAAAATTCAATGCATTTGTCAAAACCCAAAGACCTTTGTGCTACAAAAAGCAAATTTTTTCAATCAACTAGGATGTGGAAAAGATCATAAAATCATGAAATGCAGACAAAGATAACAAATGAGTCTTACTGTATTACAAGGGAATGAAACCACCACATTCAAGGGGCTGGGGGAGAAAGGTGCTGACCCAGGTAACTTTGGAAAACTGTTTAGACTAAATACTGTAAAACTAAAGATGAAAAAGAATTGTATGCAAATCCTGCACTCCAGCTGATAAATAACTTTCTCACAAGGGTATGGTTGAAAGTCTTGAAACTATTTTTGAATATACCAGAGTTGAACGAAAAAGGAATGACAGATAATGAGATCCAGGTTTCTTACTGTCAGAGAAAGATGCTACAAATAAGGTGAGAAGGAAGACGAGAATGAGCAAGGTGGTGTTGGATTGGATTCAGAGATATCAATATGGACTTAAGAGTTTTTTTTTTTAATATACAGATAAATAAATGTAAGACTAAATAGACCCATGTACCTGCATGATTTAGTATACAAGCATATGTTTCCCCACTCTTATCACTGAGATGTGCTACAAGTAGTGAGACTCCAAAAGCAATGAGCACACCTATCAACCAGATCTTGGTTTCTAAATATCATTTTCCCAATAAAGGGAACCAGGACCCCTTGGAGAAGTAGTTGATTACAGGGCTTGGGCTGGGAAAGTCCAAGATGAGCCTGGAGCACTTTGTGCTGCCAAAAAGCAAGGAAGTACTCAAGGGGAGGCAGGGGGAAGGGAATAGGTCCTATTGAAAGGACACAGAGGTCAAACCAGAAAAACTCTCAATGGCCAAACTTGGAGCAACTTTAGCAACAAATAAATAAAAATAGTATTTGACTATAACCCCCAAAATAAAATAAATATCCATGAGTCAAATTTTTTTCCAGCTTTGATCATCAACAAAGATGGTACTATCCCTACTTGTATTCAACATTGTACTGGAAGTCCTAGTCAGAGCAATAAGCCATGAAGAAAAATTAAATATAATAATTGAAAAGGAAAATATAAAACTGTTACTCTCTCACATGACATGGTTTTGCACTTACATAATCCAAAGGAATCTATAGACAAATGAAGTATTAATAGTGGATTGAGTCAGGCCAATATAGAGTCATATAAAATTGCCATTTTGGAGTTAAATATTGGCAGTTTCACCTACTTCAACCAGCAAAAATCAAATGCATTTCAATATTCTTATAAAGCAATTATAAAATAAAAATTTTAAGATACTACTTACAGTAGCATCAGTAAATATTAAGGAATAAATGTAACAAAATGTACAAGATTTCTGCACTGAAAATTATAAACCATAATTGAGAAAAATTTTGAAAGACCTATTAATTTGGACTATTCAATTTTATAAAGTTATCAATTTTTACTAAATTAATCTAAAGATTCAATGTATTCCCAATCAAAATCCTAATTCTCAACTCTTGTGTGAAACTGATAAGCTGATTCTAATATGTATACGGAAAGACAAAAGGCAAGGAGAGCCAAGACTGTGCTGTAGAAAAAACAAAGCTGGTATTTGTATCCTACCGCCCATCAAGACTTTTCATAAGCTACCTTACTTAATATAGTGTGGTATTGGCACATGGAGAACAAATCGATCAACAGAATAGAGAGGGCAGAAATAGACCCACCTATTTGTAGTCACTAACTTTATGACAGAGCTAACACAAAGGTGACATGAGAATGGTGGTCAATTCAGCAGATGATGCTACATCACTTGTATATCTGTATGGAAAAAAATAAATTCCAACATATTTCATACCTCACACAGCAGAGAAAAAAAAAATATTTCTAGATAGCCTGTAAATCTAAATGCAAAAGGTAAAACAATAAAGCTTCTCAGACATAGACTAGAAGAATATCTTTATGATTTTATGATAGAAAGATATTTCTTAAAAAGATACAAAAAAACACTAAATGTTAAAGATAAGTTTGGATTATATTAAAATTAATAATTAAATATTATATAATATGTAATATAATGTCAAAAATATACAGTATATATACTATATGATATGTATACTATATATCACTGTACTATGTATTATATATATTGTCTATATATATTTCTATATACTTTAATTATTTTAATGAACAAGTAAAATATAAATTTTAAAATACAATAGCATCAAAAGACACAAAATACTTAGAAATAAATTTAACCAAATAGGTGCAAGACATGTTCAGTGAAAACTCTGTATTACTGGTGAGATAAATTAAATAAGACCTAAATAAATGGAGAGGTATACCATATTCAGGGATTGGAAGACTCATTGTTAAAATGACAGTTTCCTGCAACTTAATCTATAAATTCAATGCAGTATCAATTAAAATCTCACCAGGTTATTTTTTGTAGAAATGGACAAGCTGATTCTAAAATGTGTTTGAAAATGCAAAAGATATAGGCTGTCTAAAATCAGTTTTTAAAAGGAAAAAAGAGGATTTATACTGTCTGATATCAAGACTTCTATAAAGCTACAGTAAAGAAGTTGTTGGAGTACTAAGATAGGATAGTCATATGTACAGTGGAACAAAATTTAGAGTACAGAAACAGACCCATCCTATGTCCCGTTTTCCACAAAGGGGCAATGATAATTCAGTGGAGAAAAGAATAGTCTTTGCAACCAACTGTCCAAGAAAAAACAGATATCCAAACAGAAAAAAAAAAAAAAAATTCCTGGCTTTTCTTAATGCCATGTACAAAATGAGCTCAAAACATGAATCATAAACATAAATATAAAATTAGTCAAACCTTGAGGTAGACAAAAATGTTATAAATAGAGCATAAAAAAGATAAAATAATGATGTATTAGATTTAACCAAAATTTAAAACATTTGCTCTTCTACAGATACCATTAACAAAATGAAAAGGCAAATCAATGACTGAGAGAAAACATTTGTAAATCACGTATTTTATGAAGAACTTATATCCAGAACATATAAAGAACTTCTGAAACTCAATGTCTTTCTTAAATGCTTAGATAGAATCAGAGAAAATTTTCTCAAATGTACAAGCAATTAGAAAATGTATTATTTGCAAAACTTAGAGAAAACTGTATTCAAAGGCATTCTCTAGCCAACTAAAAGGTGAGTCAACATACAGAAGCAAAAAATTCTGAAATCAAATTATAAAAATACCGGGATAAACAATGAAACTGGATGATCATAGAAATAAAAGATAGTATTTACAATGGGCCGGGCGCGGTGGCTCAAGCCTGTAATCCCAGCACTTTGGGAGGCCGAGACGGGCGGATCACGAGGTCAGGAGATCGAGACCATCCTGGCTAACACGGTGAAACCCCGTCTCTACTAAAAAAACACAAAAAACTAGCCGGGCGAGGTGGTGGGCGCCTGTAGTCCCAGCTACTGGGAGGCTGAGGCAGGAGAATGGCGTAAACCCGGGAGGCGGAGCTTGCCGTGAGCTGAGATCCGGCCACTGCACTCCAGCCTGGGCCACAGAGCGAGACTCTGTCTCAAAAAAAAAAAAAAAAAGATAGTATTTACGAAACAATGAGATTGTGAAAACACCAAAAAGTTAATAACAAACTGGTGCTAAACATTTCACGATAAAAACAACAGGAAATGGATTGCAGAGGGAGGACAGAGGTAAAGAATGCTAATTTCCTCCTCCTATGAGGCGCGCCAACAGATATGACAGGCAAATTGACAAATACACCAAAGACCCGGAAATGTTTGTATCGTTAGCCAACAATTTTACATGTAGAAATTTGTCTTAAGGAAGTAACTGTGATTAAATTGTATACACAGATGTGTATTGCAGCATTATTTATGGCAGACAAACACTGAAAGGTTTCTAAATGTCCACTAGTATGGGACACACAGAAGAAGTATGGCACATGCATTCACTAAAATAGTGTCTATTTATTAAATGGGATGTGCACAAAGAATATTTAATGATTAGGATAGATTTTCATCATCTTTCTTAGTTGTGTTTTTTTTCCCTTATGACATTCTATTTGAAACCAAGAATTTTGCTCTTTTAAGAATGTTTCTTGGATCATTGGGATCAGTTTGGCATCGTCCCTAATGTTTTCCCATTTACTTTCCTAAGTTTTCTGCTGCTTATGAACATTTTCATGTGAAATACTTTGTTTCAACTGTTTATCCTTCCTAAAAAAACTATTCTGTGCTTTAAATACCAGTGACTTTTTGCTTCCTAAAACAGCAGTAGTCATGATTTTTTTTTTTTATGATCATACTTTAAGTTCTAGGGTACATGTGCACAACGTGCCGGTTTGTTACATATGTATACATGTGCCATGTTGGTGTGCTGCACCCATTAACTCGTCATTTACATTAGGTATATCTCCTAATGCTATCCCTCCCTCCTCCCCCCTCCCCACAATAGGCCCCGGTGTGTGATGTTCCCCTTCCTGTGTCCAAGTGATATCATTGTTCAATTCCCACCTATGAGTGAGAACATGGCGGTGTTTGGTTTTCTGTTCTTGCGATAGTTTGCTGAGAATGATGGTTTCCAGCTGCATCCATGTCCCTACAAAGGACACGAACTCATCCTTTTTTATGATTGCATAGTATTCCATGGTGTATATGTGTCACATTTTCTTAATCCAGTCTGTCACTGATGGACTTTTGGGTTGATTCCAAGTCTTTGCTGTTGTGAATAGTGCCGCAATAAACATACGTGTGCATGTGTCTTTATAGCAGCATGATTTATAATCCTTTGGGTATATACCCAGTAATGGGATGGCTGGGTCAAATGATATTTCTAGTTCTAGATCCTTGAGGAATCGCCACACTGTCTTCCATGGTGGTTGAACTAGTTTACAGTCCCACCAACAGTGTAAAAGTGTTCCTATTTCTCCATATCCTCTCCAGCACCTGTTGTTTCCTGATTTTTTAATGATTGCCATTCTAACTGGTGTGAGATGGTATCTCATTGTGGTTTTGATTTGCATTTCTCTGATGGCAAGTGATGATGAGCATTTTTTCATGTGTCTGTTGGCTGTATGAATGTCTTCTTCTGATGATTTATTTTTAAATGAGAAAATAAGAATTCCATCACTTAGAAGCTAGTTGGTTTATAATGTCAATGCTTAGTTTCAAACATGACACTATAGTTGTATTTTTAAGTCTCAATAACTTATGGTTTTGGTAGACTTGAATAAAATACTAATTGCTATGACAAAGTATACTAATTTGACGAGAGAATCAAAACATTAATTTTTACCAATTCCCAGCAATACATAATTCTAAAAAGAAACACACACACACACACACACACACACACACACACGCGAGATAGATCAATTCAAAAGGGACCTCCAATGCCTGTATTTTCTGAAAGAACAGATCCAGTCATAAAATATCCTCCACCACAAATGTGAGCCAAACCCATGTTTCATTTATTTCGAATATTTGAATGCTCCAACTTTTGACTCATCATCAGACCTCTCAGAAATACTTTGCAGGAACTCAGCAGACACAAGGTTACCTCCTAGCACTGCCTGAGAGCAAAGTGTTCCTGCAAGCCCTACTCACACAGGACTCGCCCTGCGGCTCTGAGACCCACCCCAAAAGCCTTGAAGCCAGCAGCTGCTCATAGGCCAATGATTGCAGAGAAATAATGACAGGACATGGGGGCGATGGGGACGGCATCTCTGCTGCCAGCCCAGGAGATGTTTGTTCCATGGAATTCTGAGGCCACTGTCCCACCTCCTTATCTCTTCTGGGTAACTCTTGGTGTCAGTAACCAACAGCCAGACTCTGGCAAGGTCCCTGTTGGATTAAGTTCTCATGCAGTCTGCATCACCAATGTAGATATCATCAGAAAAGCAATTTTAAATGTTCAGGCTGGGGTAGAGTATGACCATGGCATTCATCTGTTGCCCTTCACAGCATTGCTGGGCACCCTCATTTTCATCACATTTCAGGTCTTTCTGCATACCACCGTAGTGCTCCCCCAGGAGCTCAGTTTTCAGAGACTACCAAGCACTCACTCAAGCTTCTCCTCCTCCTTCCCCCACAGATGGTTCCACGGTTTTCATAAGAAACAGATGATAAGAGAAACGTGCTTCGGAGAAACCTTCTCACCTGTTGCCTACATGTGATGAGCTTTACAATGATTAATTATATTTTATTGAAGACAAAACTCGCTCTTAAAACTTAGATGTCAAGACCCTCAAGAAGCAAAGCCAGAGCAACACCTGCTTTCTTCTCCTTCTTCCCCACGCTGGCCCAACATGCTTCAGCTGCTCTCTGGATTCATCAAGACACAACACTCATTTGATCACATCTCCTGTGCAGAAAAATGGAATCAGCTCAAGTCACCTTCAGTCATGCACACAAGAAACAAGGAACCCAAATATTTGTCAAAAAAAAAAAAAAAAAAGGAGCAAAATACAATATGCTTGCTCTACCCGTGTGCATACCAGGCAGGCATTCGGAGGCTTTGCCAGCTTATAGCTATGATAGGAATTCCAACACGTCACCGACATTTCTACATCCCCTTGTGGGGAGCAAGATCTTGCACTTTATACTATGCTTGGAAAATCAGCAAAGCATTGCATTGAGTATTTTTTAAAGAAATTACACAGCTGTTGTTCATAGAAAGGATATATATTTAAGCAACTGTTTTCCTTAGTATTTCATTATCGGTATGCGCCTAAGTGTATTTAATATTAACACCATTTGACACAGCTTTTATTGGAGGCCTCCATTTGTTTTCATTGGCCCCTGGGAAGCCATGTGAACTCACGGCCATTAAAAGCTGTGTTGCACATAAAGGATGCATTGAATCTGGTTTCCAAGCCTAATCTAGAAAAAGAATTTCCTTTTCAGGACTCTCACTTTTGTTTCTGAAACATTTGGAAATACCATTTTTCTGGGGGAGTTTCACTAAGCATTATGCAAAACCTCCTACCATGTGAAAGCTGCCTTCTTTGGGAGCAGCTAGAGTGGCTCTGGTGAGAGAAAGAAGGTGGTTCTGCTCCGTGACACAGCAATCTTTAAGTCCCCACCATGCACGCAGCCAGGAAAAGCCACCGTGAAAGTGCTGTATCAGTGGGGACTTTCTTAAAGAAGTAATAATAATTTCAGGAGTGAACATCCCGGGGCTACTCTGGGTCCTGGGTTTGCCCCACCATGAGGCTCCCTCAACCCCACCCCAGCTGTGGCTCCATAGATGGGACACATCTGTACGTGCTGAGCAGTGACAAACCTAGAACACCTTGAACAGATATCTCATTGTGGGACATCCATGTGACTTCTGCTGGCCAAGAAAAACAAAAAGTCCTTTATAAAGATCCCCCCTACTTAAAACAAAAGAAATAGAACTTGTATTTTTTTTTTTCTGGTCTGGAAAGTAGTAGTATTATATATCATTAGATGTGTGGCTTCTTAGATATTTGAACAGTGACTGAAAAATTCATGCAACCATTAACCTAGGACTGTTTAGCTACAAACAGCAAGCTGGAAACTTCCAGAGGCCCTGGACTTCGTGTAGGATCTTCCACACACCAACTCCCCACAGCCTCACTTGTTTAAAAATTAAAAAAAAAATAAAAAGGATTGGACTATTGACTCAATAATAAAAATTTGATCACATCTTAAACTAGAAATCATCTGTGTTTGCATTTCCAGATTCTTTATCAGTAATATGTTGATGCATGTTTGAAAATTTATTAGATGCTGTAAAACAAATCATTAAGCAGGAAGCAGTTCTGAGCCTCAGCACTCTCTGACCCTTTGTAACCCTATTATAGCACCGAAGTGTTCTAACAAACAAAAGAGAAATTAG